>NC_064849.1:23977536-24155036 GCF_024139225.1 Suncus etruscus
CTTCCTTCCTTCCTTCCTTCCTTCCTTCCTTCCTTCCTTCCTTCCTTCCTTCCTTCCTTCCTTCCTTCCTTCCTTCTTCTTTCTTTCTTTCTTTCTTTCTTTCTTTCTTTCTTCTTTCTTTTCTTTCTTTCTTTCTTTCTTTCCGTTTCCCTTCCTTTCTTTCCGTTCCCTCCCTCCCTCCTCCCTCCCTCCCTATCCCTCCCTCCCTCCCTCCCTTCCTTCCTTCCTTCCTTCCTTCCTTCCTTCCTTCCTTCCTTCCTTCCTTCCTTCCTTCCTTCCTTCCTTCCTTCCTTCCTTCCTTCCTTCCTTCCTTCCTTCCTTCCATTTTTGGTTTTTGGGCCACACCCAGAGACACTCAGGAGTTACTCTTGGCTATGTGCTCAGAAATCGCTCCTGGCTTGGGGAACCATATGGGACACCAGGGGATCGAACCGCAGTTTGTCCTAGGCTAGTTCGAACAATGCCTTACCGCTTGCGCCACTGCTCCAGTCCCAGGTTCCTTTTTCTGTACATCCCAACTAGCGCATGTTGTTTTTGAATTTTATGATAGACACTTCTCTTTGATTTTAAGTGATCACTCACTAGTCTAAAAATCAATGTGATGAGCATTTATTCATATAACTACTATTTGTCTATAAATTAATATTGTATTGTACTATTTATTGTCTATAAATTACTATTTGTGTAATTACTATTTGTCTTCTTTGGAGAAGCCTTTTCAACTTTTTTAAAAACTGTTTTGGTTGTGTGAGTGTCTTATACATCATTTTTATTAATTCCTATGTAAATTTTATGATGCCTGAATATTTTCTTCCATTCAGTAGGATGCATTATTTATTTACTTGTTTTGGGGCCACACTTAGTATGCTTTGGGGACTATGACTAGCAGTGTAGGAGTTGGATCTGAACCTTTCATATGCTGACAATATGTTTTGCCTTTCAAGCCTGAATGATAATCAAGCTAGATAGCATATTCTTAGTGAGGTGTTCATTTTCTTGAGTTTTTGTACTATATCTCTCCATTCCCTTTTGGCTTTTAGTCTCATTTAATAGATCTGCTGTGAATCCTATGGGCTTTTCTTTGTACGTAAGTTTCTTTTCTTGATATTGCTACTTTCAATATTTTGTCTCTATCTTTGGCTTTTTTCATTCTTATTAAACTCCACTGTCCTAGATTTGTTTTTATTTGTATCTATTCACTGGATCTTGGTTTTTGCATTCCTCAATTATGACCAATTCTTTTTTCTTTCTTTTTTTTTTTTTTTTTGGTTTTTCAGGCCACACCTGTTTGATGCTCACGGGGTTACTCCCTGACTAAGCGCTCAGAAATTGCCCCTGGCTTGGGGGGACCATATGGGATTGAACTGTGGTCGCGATCTTTCCTTGGCTAGCGCTTGTAAGGCAGACACCTTACCTCTAGCGCCACTTCGCCGGCCCCAATTATGACCAATTCTTACCTTTGTGGTGTTTTTCATATTGGTTGTTGGTTTCTGGGTTACACCAATTGTGCTCAGATGTTACTCTTGTCTCTGAGCTTAGAAATCATTCCTGACAGGTTTGGTAGACCATATGAAATGCTGTGGATCAAATCCAGATCAACTACATTCAAGGGAAATGCCCTATCTGCTGTGCCATTACTCTGGCACATATCTATGCTGCTTTAATTAGGGGTTCTTAATTGAACTTGCTTTTCCATTATTCAGGGACTATGATTAGTATATTATCAAATATTGTTCCATAGTTTTCTAGTGTGCTGTTCATTTCTTTTTCAGACACTCTTTCATATTCTGTTGTTTTATAAAGGTTTCATGTATAATATAATGGAATTTGTCAATCTTCTCAGTGGTTATTTCTGTTGCTTAGGCTTTCTATTGATTTTTTTTAACATCACCAGCTATACTCTTCATTTCTGTCACTTATGATCATAGTTTTCTCACTTCAGCTTTCATTATTTTTTGTACTTTTCTGAGTTTCTGGGCCAACATTTCTTTGAAAATTTTGAATATCTTTGAATTTCATCCTATGAGAGTTTAAAAGGTTGTTGATAATTATAGAGCTGTGGATTTTTTTTTTTTTGCTCTAAGTTTTCACCTGGTGAGCTTCTATGTAACTTCTCAATTGTGTTTGTGAACTTCCTGCTCTTCTGAGGGTCAATTTTCATAGTTATCTCCCTATAGACATTTCTGATGATTAGCCCAATGGTGCTCTTTTCTTTCCCTACTTGTCTCCACCCAATGATGAGTAAGCAGTGTGAAGTGTAAAGCAGTAATCTTCAGAAAATATGTGAGGTGGTTCTGCTAACATGCTGGCTGGTGGCTCTGGAGGTTTCTGGGTCCCAACGGGGTGGGGGAAATCCAACCCTTGATCTTAAAAATGTCCTGGTGATGTCAGCCCAGTGATTAATATCACCTGGAAGGTTAGAGGATCAATAGAGAATCTCAAATGTGGAGGTGGATCTCTATTTTTGTTGAAGTGGTAGATTATATGTATTGAATTGTATGTTGAAACAAATTCGCATTTCTGTAATAAATTTCACTTGTTTACAATGTATGATTACTCAATCAATCTTTTTAAATCCTAGAAGTTTTATTTCTTTTTTTTAAATAATAATTTCTTTATTTAAGCTCTGTGGTTAGAAAAATGTTCGTAGTTGGGTTTAAGTCATCAAATGAATACTACCCTTCACCAGTGTGTCTTTTCCCCACCACCAGTGTTCCACATTTTCCTCCCCTACACCCCCTGCCTGTTTTCTGACTCATTTCACTCAGCATAATACTCTCCATATCTATCCAAGTATAAACAAATTTAATGACTTCCGTTTTCCTGACAGCTCATTGTATTCCATTGTTAGATGTACCAGTTTCTTTATCCACTCATTTGTTTTCAGGGCTTGGGCTTGGGTTGTTTTCATGTTCTGGCTAGTATGAATAGTGCTGCAATGAGCATAAGAATACAGGAGACTTTTTTGCATTGTGTTTTTTGGGTTTCTAGGTTATATTCCTAGGAGTAGTATTGCATCCATTGCCAGCACTGTTTTTTTTTTTTCTGATGTGTGTACGTTCTCTCTGGAGATGAGGTGATATGTCATTGTTTTGATTTTCATCTCCCTAATGATTAATATGTGGAAACTTTTTTCATGGTTTCTTCTGGCTATATGTAATTCTTTGAGAAAATGTCCTGTTATATATATTCAATGTTTTGTTAACTAATGTTAGCTAAGATTTTGTTGAAAGTTTGTATTTATGTTCATGAATTTTCTATTTTTTGTAATGTCTCTGTCTGTTTTGGTATCAAGGTAATGATGTCTTAAGTAGAAATTGGGAGTTTCATTACAATTTTTATTTTTGCACTTCTTGAAGAGCTTGAGAAAAATAGAAAATAGGTCATCTTTGATGATTTAGTAAAACTCATTAGAAAAACCACATGGGCCACATGCTTTTACTTTTGGGGAGACTATTGAACTATTGATATTATTTTCTTTTTGTAATTGATGTGCTCGTAATTTCTTTTTGCTCCTAATTTATTCTAAAAAATGTTGCGTGATTTAAAAAAACTTTTTTTTCTGTTGCCCAAATCAGTGACAAAGTTGTTCATATTAATCTCAATAACCTGTGTTAATCTATTGAAGCTTCTTGTGTTTCAGTCCTGATGCTGCATATTAGAATATTTTTCTTTTTATCATTTCTAATAGTTTCTCAATCTTGTTTTTGATGTCAAGCCAGTTCTTACTCTGATTTTTAATTGATTTTTTTATTTCTGTCTTTTTAATCATTTGTTATACTTTGGAGTGACGGATTATTTATTATTATTATTTTATTATTTTCTATTTATTTAAGATGCAAAGTTAGATTGCTTGGTTGATATTTTTCAGGATGTGTATATTACTATATGAGATTTTCCTCTTAGAACTGTATTTTTCTGTTTGATATGTTATAATACCGTGTCTTTATTTTTTTTTCAAAATTCTTAATATTTTTTTACATTTCCTTATCACAGGCCTCTTTATTACTATATTTTATATTTTTTCCTAGTATTTTTCTATTTTGGTCTGAAAATACACTAATATAATATCAGTCTCTATGATTGTATCAACATCTAATTTATTATTGAGTATATTCCGTATGTACAAGTGAAAATATATGTTTGGATTTGGGAGGAGCAGAGACATGTGCACAGGTACATGCTGTTCAGCTTATACAAATTCTTCTTAATTTTTTGGATTTTGGGCCACACCCTGTGATGCTCAGGAGTTACTCCTGGCTATGCAATCAGAAATCACTCCTGGCTTGGGGGACCATATGGGACGCTAGGGGAGTGAACCTCAATTTGTCCTAGATCAGCTGCGTGCAAGGCAAACACCCTACAGCTGTGCCACCTCTCCAGCTCCCTTATACAAATTCTTATTTAAGGTTGCTACTTTCTTGTTGATTGTATGCCTGGCTGATAAACATGGGGTAGCAAAATGATGAGAATGTGTTGTTTAATCTCTTACATTGTCTTTCTCTTAATGTCTAGTATTTTACTACTTGCTTCTTATACTTTGATGCCTCCCCATTTTGGTGCATGTTCATCAGTGTTAAGTTCAGTTAAAATATCAGTTCTTTAATCACTGGCTAATATCAACCCTTGTCTCTTACTGCCTTTATCAATTTTTGAACCTATTTTATCTGAAATATGTATGACTCCCCCTACTTTTTTTATAAAGTCACCATTTATCTATACAATTGATATCAAACCCTATACATTAAATTAAAGCTCCTGATTGAAGTGCAAGTGTGTTTTCTGTTGTTAGCAGAAGGTATTAAGCTTTTGTTTCTAATCCACTCTGCCACTGCATGTCCTTTAACTGGAGACCACATATATTTAATAAAATTACTAGCAAAAAATAATTTATTTTCTAAATGTAGTCTATTTTCTTTTGCTTGTTTTTAGGTTATATAGCCAGTGGTCTTCAGGGCTTACACTTGGCTCTGCACTCTTGGTGGACTCATGGGACCATATGGAGTGTTGTGGATCAAACCTGCATTGGCTGTGTGCCCTACCTGCTGTTTTGGTCTTAAAAAGTCTATTTTTGAAGGACATATCTCCCAAGTTGGAGGCCTGAGATGGGATTTGTTCAACTGTGCAGAATGATCCACTACTTGAATAAGGATGTAGTAGTGGCCACGTCCTCTAATGATAGAGCCGCCAGGATTACCCTGGCAATGCGTGAGGGCCTCCAGAGCCGTATCTAAAGGTAGAAATCATCTGGGGAACTAGAAATTATCTGATAATTTTGAGGGAAAAAATGGAGGAAGACAGATAGGGGAAAAATACATGATTAAATAGAAATTAAAAAAAAACAATACTTCTAAATTCTTAATTTTGGGAAATGAGGGGTGGGTTTTAGCCGCAGATGATTGTACCCAGGGTTTACTTCTGACACAAATTTTAGAGACCACTTTTGGTGATCCTCGAGTAACCATACATTGCCAGAGATCTTATCAGGGTCTGCCATGTGCGATACACGTATATTACCCCTGTTCTATCTTTCTGAGCCATAATGACTTTTGCTGATTAGAGTAATATGTATACTCTACAATGTGTAATCTCATACTTAAAATTTTAAAAAGCTCAATAAAAAATAAATGTCAGAAAGAAAAAAATTAATTTGATTCTTAATATTTTTTCCCTAGGGCTTTATGTTTAAACAAGACAATGACCTCTGAACTCTATAGATCACAACAGGGACATGATTCCAGGAAATTGCAAGGTCATGTCATTCTTGGAGATTTTTCTAATAAACAGAAGCTTTGCTGAAGAGTTCTATAAATATTTATCAGTCACCGACTTTTACCCACAAAAGGTTAAAGATCTCTTGGTTTTGGATGAGAATGCATAGTTGTCTGATTTGACCTGAACAACAGGCAAAAAGAAAACTACTGGATTTAAAATCTACTTTCAGATTTTAAATCTATTCAGTGTACCAAAAATACTGACCTTTTTTGCAAAGCATTTCAAAATAATAGAAGTTGGCCCAGTCATTTACAAAACAATAAGTACTACAATAATCCTACTTAACACATTATATTTGCTTTTAGATCAGCCTTGATTGAACGAGAAGAAAACAAAATAGGACATATTCTTAAAATATTTGAGACATTAACAGGGATGCTTTCAATTTTAGAAATTTGCTAACTCCCTTCTTGTCTTTTAAAGATTTCTGAGTTGAACTTGTCCTACTGCATGTCATTTTACTCAAAGCTTTACCACATGTTCATTAAAATGTATTTTGACTTTGACTTTACAAGGTTAAACATTTTCAGCTTAAATGTGTAAAATGCTCTGTAGCTTTATGACAGAAGATTTGTTGTGTTGTATTTTTTGGTAGGAAATACAGTGAATGATTTTACTTCCTCTGCACTCAGGGATCACTCCTGACAAAGCTTGGGAGACCATAGGCAAGGCAAGCACCCTGCCCTCTGTATAATTGCTTTGGTCTCTTAGTTGTTTTATTTTTAAAGTAGAACTAAGACAATGTACAAAACAAGTTATTTAGGAGACAGTTGGGAAGGAAGTAGAAAGCAGACTTCACTGTTTAGCCCTTTAGAAATATCATGTTAAATGAAAAATGAAAAATAAATCCCCTGAAAAATGAAAAGGATATTAGGATGAGCTAAATGTGATTTATATATCGATAATTGTTTTACTGAAGGGGGCAAAGTGGAATGAATAATTCTTTTTATATCTTAGGGGCTCTTCATTGTTGTCTATGTATACTTAACAATGTGAGTAAATAAAGAATATTATGACAAAATACAAAGGAGAATTTTGATAGAGCTTTCTCATATGTAATGATTCCAAGATTTATATGACCGCACACAGCAAGAAGTCATGAAATAGAGAAAAAGTTTTAGAAGCATTCTTTAGTAACAAATATATTTTATTCTACAAGGCTAGAGAAAAGCATAATTTTCTTTTGTCTCCTTATAGGTAGTGATATGGCAATAATTTTTCTTTGAAGAGTAGGAATAAAAATGTAGTACTGAATGTTTATATATATAAATGAAATAACATGTTTAATTTTGGGGGAAGAGGATTTTTTTGGTTACATCCTGAGGTAAAATGTTTTTAATTGGTAAGAAATTAATGCTGTTTATCCAGATTGTATGATACTTGTCAACTCAGAAAACTGATATTATTTATTTTTTTGAGTTCAGTTTTTAATTAAAAATAGTTCACTTTAAGAACTTAATATCCAAAATTTTTTGAAGTTAAGACAAGATCTAGATCTATCTGCCTTGGAGAAAAGTGTATAATTATTATTACAGTTTTTTCTAAGGCATTTTAAGATTGTTTCAGTATTTTATGCTTTTCTAAAGAAGTCTCATTTAATTCTTAGTGTTCAAAATACTTTTTATGTAAGAATACCTTCATTGATATAAAATCTTAAATTTTAGTGAGTTTTGGGCATGTATTATTTTACATATAGTCTAGTTGATTATATTTTATTTTTTAATTATAATGTTGAGCTATATATTCACAGAAGAAAGACATCTGGACAGTGTGTATGTGATTTGAGGGATATAAATAAAAATAGATATATCAAAATTAAAAATAGCTATATTAAAATTAGCAATGTGGTGGAGAGAATTAATGAGAAAAGTTCAATCCAACATGGTCATCTTAGAAGATACTTCAAAACATGGCCATTGTTAGGTGAGCTGTTTGTATTTAATAGAGTTGTATATTGTGGCTAAGTTCTTATACAAAATATTTAGTCTTTCTAGATATTTAGATGGGCCCTGAATTTAGTTAAAACTAGCAAAATACTTCTTGTATATTAACTTTGAGAAGTCGATGAGAAGGATGCTGGGAAATGAAATTGTTAAAGGATCTCTTTAGTCTATTCTTGTTCATTGGGCTGAGGAAGGTGGAGGGGAAGAAACTGGAGTTTTCAGGTGTGCAGTAGAAAGTTTCAGCTTACTCGATGTCTTATACATTATATGCATTTTATCTATAACTTTACTGTATATAGAGTGGACAACTTATGGACAGATGGGTCCTGATGTTCTAATACTTAATTGCCAGATGTGAAAGCGGTTGCCAATGTATGACAAAAGTAGTTAGTAAACTAACAAATTTTGTACAGTTAGATTTTAGCAAGTACTTAAAAGTAGCTATTTGGGAGGGGTACTACTGGTGATGCCCAGGTGTGGCTCTGTGCTTCAGGATTAATCCTGGTGGGGATCCTAAGTGGTGCTAAGGATTAAACTTGTATCAGCTGTATGCAAGGCAAGCACCTACCTGCTGTATTATAACTTTAGCCTGATGTAGTTTATTTTAATATTTAGTTACAGAGTCCTATGTATAGGGACTTGTAATAGTTGCCACAGTACATAGGAACATCATCTAAGGTGAATATCAAGCTCAGCAAACACTCCATTAAAAGCAATCTTGAAGTATTTCATAATGTCATATTTTGGTATGTTTGACAATATTTACTCTTACATGACGTTTTACATGATTCCAGTTTTATAGAATATCCATGCATTTCTATTGATAATTGGTTAAAACTTTAAAATCTCTGTGTAGTAAAGCAAAAATTCCACACATACAAGCCAAATAAAAGATATTCTATTTGAGTCATATTTTATATTGTTTGGCAGATATGGATTCCAGCTAGACACAGTATATATTTTCCCCTAGACTTGAGGTTCTTAGTTTTAACACAGCAACAGATCAGAGGATTTATTTTCCCCAGCAGAATCTATTGCAAGTTAGAACTACCTTGTTTCCCTGAATTCCACTTATAGCAGTACTTTATCTTAGAAAATGGAGTTAGAACTAAGCATAGTTATAAAAAAAATGTCTTGATGAACTATAGTTGTTGGTAAAAGTGGTTTCCTCCCAGAGCTGATATAAATCAAGATGAGAATATGATTCTTTATACTTAATTGATAAACGATTTCTCCATGCACCCTATGAATCATTGACTCCCATAAATGAAAATGGGAGCTCATTTGGCATTGCCTGGCAGTAAAACCTCTGGACTAACAAGAGTAATTAAGATCAGCTTCATCCATAGGGTAATGCAGCTCACAAACAATTTAGGAACAAAACTGTTTGTCACATATTTTCTCTGTCCATGTAAAAATCTATGGAAATATAAAACATAACCTATTTTACCACATTGCTAATATTACCTCATCACGTAGGTGTATGTTTTTGCATGTTTAAAGACCAGTATTTTCCGTGGCTGAGAGCCAACCGCACAACTCAAGCATTGATTTTAGATCTCCCAGACGCTTTTTAATTTGTGCTAAATTAGATGCCATTATGAAAGCTTGAATTCTTAATGAGTTTTTATTGTTATTTTATTAGTCCATGGTTGGTGTCTTAGAAGGGTGTTTAAGACATCTGTATTTTTTATATTTTGAACCATGGAAGCAGATTACAAAGAAATTAAGTATTCTTCGTATAATCTCCCATCCAGTTCCCCACATTAAAACAAAACCTCCCCAAATCTAGAAGTTGAATTTTATTTTTTAACTCCAAGGAAATTAACTACTTTCTCACACTTTATTTTATTGAGTTAGTGTGTTTATAGCAATTTGCATATTATTATTTTATATTTATAGTGCTACTGTACTTTCCATAAAAGTGTTAATAACCTTTCACCACTGTTTTAATGACCCTTCTGAGAACCCCTGCACCTTCCTTTGGCACCCAGAGTTTGCTGTTCTGTTGGTGCTATCTCAGGCTTTCTTTCTACTGAGGATTGTCTCTTTGTTTAGTTTCTTTATACTCGACATATGACTGAAATAATCTGGTCTTTGACTTTTTTCTTCTGACTCACTTCACATAGAATAATACCCTCTGAGTGCATTTAAGTTGCAGCAAACAAAATTTTATTTTTCCTCATAACAGAGTAGAATTTTTTCTAAATATATTTATACCAAAATTTTATTTTACATTAATCTGTTAGGTATTTAGTTTATTTTCAGGTCTTTGCTATTGTAAATAAGCTGCAATAAACAGAGTATGTATTTGTCTTTGAAAATTAATGCTTATGTCATCTTGGCATGCACTGAATCATATAGAAATTCTATGCTCAATTTTTTGAGATTTTTCCCACCATTTTCCAAAAAATCTGAACCAGAAAACAGTCCCACTGATCATAAACAAAATTCCCCATCAATATTGGTTGTTACTATTCTTTTTTGATATAGGCCATTCTCACTGCTGTGGGATGTCTCATTGTTCTTTTGATTTGAAGTTCTCTAATAATCACTCCTGGAGGTACTCTGGGGACAATATGGGATGCCAGGGATTTTACCCATGTTGACTGTCTGCAAGGCAAATGCTGTAATCTCTGTATTACCAATCTGCCCCCATCCATTTGAGTGTATTAATTTAGGAAGATATAACTTTTTTTGTAAGGGATAAAATTAAGGTAAGGTAAATGTAGATCCAGTTGAAAAAATTGCCTGTAACAGTAGATGTGACATACTAGACTCAAAGGTTTTTGTCTTTATGAATTAACACATATTCCACAATATAGAAGGTGAAGGTCAGGTCGACTTTGAAGGCGAGTCAACCAGAAATAAGTGCTCTTTTGGAAAATAAAAAAGTTAAAGACCTAGAAAACAAAACCATTCTTTTTTCATTGCACAAATGAACTGAAGGCCAATAGTGTCTTATTTAGTGGAAAATTACAGTGAGCAGCAACAGTAGACACTGTTCACAATATTTTTATATGCTTATCTAGTTGTTGTTCATACCATACAATGAGGAATAACCTTGATGCCTCAAACTTCTAATGATTATTCAGATTAGCCAATCCTAATTTTATTCATCTTGTCCTGACTTATCTTTACTATGACTGTCAAAATAAATTGTCTGGTTTGAGCTTTTCTCTGTCTCTTTCTGCCTCCAGATCAAAAAGGATGCTTTTCAATGTGGCCTTGCACGATTAGGCATGCCCTTTTTCTCTAGAAATGTGAATAATGAAAGTCTTTTTAGGATGTCCTAAAAAGCTCATACATCAGTCACTTCCAAAAATTAAAATTCTTTAGGCACATTTTGAGATTTAAAACTTTATTAGAGGGCCTGAGCGATAGCACAGTGGTAGGGTGTGTGCACACACCCAACACAGGACGACCCCGGTTCAATTCCCCCTATCTGATCCCCCATGCCTGCCAGGAGCGATTTCTGAGTGCAGAGGCAGGAGTAACCCCTGAACAAAGCTGGGTGTGACCCAAAAACCAAAACCAGACCAAAACAAAACAAAATAAGAAAACCAAAAAACTTTATTAGGTAGGTAGTTGGCAGAAATAGGAGTTATTTTCATAGATATATTTTTCAGTGGTCATGTGATTTCAAAAGATCTCTAGGCTCACCAACATTAAATTGGCCAAGATTATTGATGGCAGATATCATTTTGAAAGTTAAGACTGTTTGGAATTGTCAACCACATACAAAAAATATCACCAAACAATATCAGTGTCCAGCAATCATCTCAGTTTATCCAATTTAGACAAATAATCAGAGAGAATTTATATCGAGTCCTATTTTAAGAATGCTTTGCCCTTTTTCCAAATCCAACTTTTCTACTCAGTGGCTGTTCTGTTAATCTCAATTTCATGGCTCACTATATCAACAAAATTTTTTCCAAGCATCCTGCTAAATATTTTAGGGTAAGAAATTAAAAGGCAAAGCACAATTTTCAGACTTAAAGGTCACCCAATCTTACTAGTAGTATCATTATTTCTGTTAGTCCGTTTTCCCTAGGAGTAGAAGCCAAGATAAGATAGAAGATAAGATAAGCCAAGATGTACATGTAATTTATTTGGTGAAATGTTCTGATAGGCACATGCATCCTTTATATTTCTGTATATGTCATAAGGAGACTCACTTGCTCCCTTAGTTAAGACTACATTTTCAGGGCTGGAGCAGTAGCACAGCGGTAGGACGTTTGCCTTGCACACAGATGACCTGGATGAACCCGGTTTTAATCCTCGTCATCCCATATGGTCCCTCAGCCTGCTAGGAGTGATTTCTGAGTGCAAAGTCAGTAGTAACACCAGGGCACCTCTCAGTGTGGCCCCACCCCCAAAAAAGACTACATTTTCTTTGTTGTTTGTGTATAAAAAAGCTTGGGAGACAGTGCATAGTTTATTATAGATTACACAACAGGTTTCTTACAAACCCTTTGATATACACAAGTATAATAATATAATATCTCTCTTTAAGGTGAATGCCAGGCAGGAATGATGCTCATGTAATTTATAATATAATACATTTAAATTTAAATAATAATAATAATATATTTTAAGCTTGAGTACTCTATTAAAAACCTTGAACCAAAATTAACAATAAAAATATAGTCTCTTAAGTGTAAGACTGTCACCTAGTTCATAATACTATCCTATGGAATTTGAATAATAAAGGCAATTTCTGATGTCTGGCTATTACTATTACAGCAAACTTAGTCTTTGACCTAAAGTTTTGGCAGACCAATTCACTAATTTGTGAGCAGGATAAAAAATATCCTGCCTTTCAAAATTGATGATAAAATCAATTATAAAGACAAATAATGAGTCTGGAATAGCCTTATAACCAAATAAATTACATGTACATCTAGGCTTATCTTATCTTCTATCTTATCTTGGCTTCTACTCCTAGGGAAAACAGACTAACAGAACTAATGATACTACTGGTAAGATTGGGTGACCTTTAAGTCTGAAGATAGCTGTATTAAAGAAATGGAAGGGAAAAAGGGTATTTGGGAAAATCTTGGACATCATGTAGCTATAAGAAAGTCCTGAACAGGCTAATGGAGAGGTTCCTAGACAGAATCAACCTTAAATGTTGTTCCATACCTCACACTAATAACTTTCTTACTTCATTAATAACTTCATTAATTAGGAGCAGCCTCTCTGCACCATAGTCTCAGATAAAAGTGCTGATAGATTCAGAATATGGACATTAGTCAAATATGTTCATAATTAACTACAGCATCTATGGACATTAATTAAAGTGAAATCTAAGAGGGTCATTTTTATAAACCCAATTATCAATCATAGTACTAAGATCACACAACTCATTTCTTGAAAACTAGGTTGGTCACTCGAAAAAATTATCTGGTTCAACTTACAACTTATTACAACACAAAGCCTTTTCCTTTGTTATAGTTCTTCTTTTCTTTCTTTTTCTTTCTTTCTTTCTTTCTTTCTTTCTTTCTTTCTTTCTTTCTTTCTTTCTTTCTTTCTTTCTTTCTTTCTTTCTTTCTTTCTTTCTTTCTTTCTTTCTTTCTTTCTTTCTTTCTTTCTTTCTTTCTTTCTTTCTTTCTTTCTTTCTTTCTTTCTTTCTTTCTTTCTTTCTTTCTTTCTTTCTTTCTTTCTTTCTTTCTTTCTTTCTTTCTTTCTTTCTTTCTTTCTTTCTTTCTTTTCTTTCTTTCTTTCTTTCTTTCTTTCTTTCTTTCTTTCTTTCTTTCTTTCTTTCTTTCTTTCTTTCTTTCTTTCTTTCTTTCTTTCTTTCTTTCTTTCTTTCTTTCTTTCTTTCTTTCTTTCTTTCTTTCTTTCTTTCTTCTCTTTTGTTTCTTCTCTTCCTCTCTCACCCTCATTGTCCTTAGCGGTTATTTCTTGCTCTGTGCTCAGAGAGCACTCCTGGCTGGGCTCATAATTATATGCGGTGCTAGGGGTTGAATCCATGTTGGTTGTTTGCAAGCAAGTGTCCTACCCATTGTAAAATTTCTGTGTCTGGCCTCTTTTATACCAGGATATCTGAGTTAGACATCAGAAAATCTGGCACTGTAAAGTTTGGCTTCAAATTCACAAGCTTAAATGCAATGTTAAGGCCCCAGTTGGTCTCCTATGTTTTTACACCCTCTCTGAATTTTAAGATACTAGCAAAGAAAATGGATCAATTCTGTTCTTTGATGTGTACTTTTATAATATCTTCCTGTACTCAGCAGGTCTAACGATATTTTTCTTCCTAACTTCATGAAAAAACATATTTTCAGCCAATCAACTGAAGTAATCTGTGTGCAGGTAGAACCATATGTGAAAGATGATTCCTTTAATGGTATGGGTTTTCAACCCAAAGTATAACTATAATCTACTAAGAGCTAGAACTAGTAAACTAAGAACTAAGTTACAGAACTTAATATAGAGACCCATTTGCCTATACCAAGGATGAACTCTGTCATCCACTTTATTAGAACAAGATCTATGTTCTTTTAATTCTAAGTTCTGGTAAATCTACAGTTAACTGTGAATGGTACCATGAGGGGACATACTCATATTTTATCTTTGTTTCAGTTATTCTTAGTCTCTAATTTATTTTCTTTGAGAAAGTTTATCTCACCATCAACCCATTAGTGGCTTAAGATGGAGAAAACTGGTTATAGCCAATGTGTAATAGCAAATAGTCACACTGCCAAGCTATCAGGCTAATAGTACCTTTGGAGTATAGTCTTCTGGTTTTATAATTTAAACTGATCTTGCTATTCTGCTAGATTTTAATATTTGGGAATGCTTGGTGTTTCTTGCCAGTATGTCAGCTCCAGAGATTCTGCATGTACTGTGCTACCCCACCCACCAAAAACAGACATACTAAATCATAGATTTAGGGAGAAAGAAAACAAAATGGCTATAAATTACTACTTGAATTTCAATGTGTTACTCAATGTAGGTATCTCAAGATTCAGTGTGAAAGAAGATTGGGAGATAATGTTACAAAAGGGTAGAGGAATTAGTTAGAGAAGTTATCCAAATCAGAAAAAAAGAAGATTCACACTGAGTAACCAGGGTGAAATAAAGGAATTTGAAACCTATTTGAATCCTTCATTTTGAATCTGTCTCCAGGAAGTTAAAACATCTGGTGAGTCATGTCAGAGATTCAATCTATCATCCCTGTGTTTGGTTTTTATGATGCCAGACATCTGGGTTGACTAAATTTCGCTTTCCTTAATTAAATCAACCGGATGTTTTGACTTCCTGCAAAATCAGCTTTAGTCTAAATAATACACATCATCATCCTATTTGTACCCTTACTCAACTTGGATCCTTTGGATAATTTATTTTAGAATAGTTTTACACATTATATTTGTGTGGCACATTAGAGCAAAAATATAACACAATAACTAATAAACTAGAGAAACAAAAAATATTCTTATCTGCTTTCATTTTCTAAAAAGAAATCCTGAATCGTATTGACCATGAATTAAAGTAAAGAGAATTCAAGAACAATCTTAAATAATGAAATGGCTACTTTTCAGCTGAGATCAAAATTTTCTCTTTGATGTAAAGACAGCTGGCACTGACAATCATATTACTGTGTAGGACAAGAACACACAATTTATATAATTCACGCATTCCTAGGTTTTCAGTCCAAAGGAATTTGGTCTGGTTTTAAATTATTTTCTGATCTCCTTTGTGTTCTTATCTAGAAAGGCTTCTGAGTCATTTGATGACAGAAGGAGATTTAAAAAGGGATGAAATAAAATCAGGAGCCCATATGAACTTAATGAAATATTATATTGTCTAAGAGAGAAATCAAATAGACAACATAAATTTATTACTCTCAATAGATGACAGAAAGCAATTGAAGAATTGTTGAAATAAAATCTCCTTCCTCACTCTTTTAAGATGTTTTTGTTTGGCCTGCCTAAATATCTAATTAAAAAATGGATGCTGCCTTTAGATTAAGGTAAGACCATTCTTTAGTTTGAAAGAACTCAAAGCTGTGGAGAGAATAAAGAACTCTATTCATGTGATGTTAGCAAATTTTGAAAGAGTAGAGGATGCTATGTGATTTTAGGGTTATTAAAATCATTAAGCCAAAATAGCTAATGCTTTTATATTTACATTGAAAGAATTATATGATAGTGGTCCTAATACAACGCATAAATGTTTTCATCAAGATGAACTCAGTTCTATTCTTCCTGCACGTACTATCAGTTCTTCCATGTGACATCTGTTATGAAGATAAAAATTAGTCTACCTGGTGCTACTCAGTCAGATGAAGTTTGTTAGAGTTGCTTTTGCAGATGCTTCTAGTGTACTAAGCAGCATTAGCAAAACTTGATCATGATTAGATGCTAATAGTTGACATACTTTCTAATATTATCTGGTAGTCAGTAATCACAACATGACTGTGAGGGAGGAACTATCAATTCCTTTATTGTCTGGAGTTCTCCACTGAAGTTTGAGAGGTTAGGCAAAGTAAAATTTAATCTTTCAATTAATAGCATTAAATATATTTATGTGCACATTCATTTGCATATTCCAATGCATATGCACACTTTTTAAAAGGTGCAAATAAAATGATATTTTTTCTGATTAATGGTTACAGATATTTTTTCATATACAGACTTACATATTGTATATGTACTAGATATTTAAATACACTCATACTTTAAACATTATACTCATGGAAAACACATCAATTTGTGATTTGTGGTATTTTTTCCTATTTCAAACTTTATTGAAACACTGATTTACAAAGCTATTCATAGTACATGCATTCAATAGTCCAACCTCAATCCCACTACTAGAATGCTCTTTTCTTTATCAATGTCCCAAGTTGTCATCCACCCCCAAACCTGCCCTCTTAGCAGACACAAAATAGTTTAATTTGTATTGCTTATTACTAAAGTTATCTGAGGTTTTTCTGAGCTTTTTTCACGGTAAGCTTAGCATGAATATACCCAATTTTCCCACCTAATTTTCTCTGTTCCTATTCGTCTGTAAATCTCCTATGAACTTAGGAGGTGTTGCGTGGCTGCATATGCGGTCACATATTCCCTCAGTTATAGCACTAGGCACCATGGCATATCAGACCTATCAGGCCTGATACAGGGGGGCATCTCACCTAGTTTTTTTTCTTATAAGTGTAATTGAAAGCCACTATATCATAAGAATTTTATAGAGTGAGGATCATCAATTCTCTCTGTAAAAGAAAAGAAAATATATCCTTTGTGTACAACACTATTTTTATTCCAGCTATTTAATTCTGAGAAAGAAGGCATACTTGAAGCATAAGTAAATAGATGTGACTGCTCCAGTAAAGTATTATTTAAAAAATCAGAAATAGGCTTAGGTTTAGCATATAGGTTAGGATTTACTGATGTCTATTTTATAAATTATATTTTAAATGACTGCAGGTTTAATTTGTCACATAGTTATTATTTAAGTTATCTTTAGTTTTCATCTATTTATAGATAATATGGTGATCAGAACTTTTACAACTAAAACTTGATACATTTGCAATATTCTTACTCAAAATATTTTTCAATAAAAATTCTGAATCGGGCCGATGAGGTGGCGCTAGAGGTAAGGTATCTGCCTTGCAAGCGCTAGCCAAGGAAGGACTGCGGTTTGATCCCCTGGCATCCCATATGGTCCCCCCAAGCCAGGGGTGATTTCTGAGCGCTTGGCCAGGAGTAACCCCTGAGCATCAAATGGGTGTGGCCCAAAGAAAACAAAAAAAATTTTCTGAACCAAAATAGTTGATATGTCATGAAATAAAACCACATAAAGTTGTAATTTTGACTGTTAATAGTAGTTAGCTTAAGTATTCTTCATCTATACCTCAACTAATAAATAATATTAGGGAGTATATTTTAATTTTGCCAATTTCATAGACAAACACTAGTCACTTTTTAAATTTTGATATTTATCATATTTCCTTTCTAGCTCTTTCTTTTAATAATTTTATTGTGACCTATGTGAATTGCAAGTCATTCACAGTTATATTTAAGGTACAAAGGTGACAGTGATTAGGGTCATTCCCACCACCAGTATTGTCCTTCCTCCAACCCTGTTCCCAGCATGCATCCCATACCACTTCCCTTGGGCCTTAGGCTGCTAGTGTAACAGGTCCCTTTATATATAGCTTGTTGTAGAGTTGGGTATCTTAATTCTGTTGTTGTTGACTTTGTATTTGATATTTATGTCTGATCTTTTTTATTTCCACTCAATGTTCATGCAACTGTTTGCCCTGATACCATCCACCTTTTCCCCCACCCCCTCAATTTATGAAGCAGAACAAGGTGATTCAAATTCTTTGGTTCTGTGGGAAAAACCAAAGAAAGCTGGAAGGAGTCCATCTAGAAGCTATAAATATCAATTTAGAAGTGGAAAGGGGGACCCGGAGAGATAGCACTGCGGCGTTTGCCTTGCAAGCAGCGGATCCAGGACCAAAGGTGGTTGGTTCGAATCCCGGTGTGCCATATGGTCCCTCGTGCCTGCCAGGAGTTATTTCTGAGAAGACAGCCAGGAGTAACCCCTGAGAACCGCTGGGTGTGGCCACCCCCCAAAAAAAGAAGAAAAAGAAAGGAAAAAAAACCAAAACAAGGAAAGACAAATAACACAACAACAATAAACAAGAACAAAACAACAATAAGAAAGAAAGAAAGAAAAAAAGAAAAGAAAAGGAAAGAGGGCTGGTGTGGCCAGGTTTTGTGTGGGTTTTTTTTTTGTGTGTGTGTTTTTTATTTTTTTTGCATAACCACAGTAAGTATGTGGAAATTAGACCTTTCTATCTCTTTTAATATGTTTAATATTTAGTAAGTAAGCTATTTTATCTAGCTCATCTAATTGTATGATTAATGGAAACATGCAAATTTTAGTACAATAAATAATTCCATCCTTGGTTATAATAAGACATTATGATGTAGGTAAAGAGCTAAATGTTACTGAAAAAGTTACTTCATGTTCCCAGCCATTAGCTCTATGGGAAAATAAAATGCTTTTGTTCTAATCTTATTTCCTTTGATTAATGCCCATAAGATAAGAATATGTCCTTTTGGGAAAGTTTCTGTTCCTGTTTCCTGCTCATTGAACATTTTCAATGAATGGCATAGTTATTAGCTTACCCGAAGACAAAAACTGACATCCATTTATTTTGGCTTTACTAGGTGGTAGGATAAATGTGCTAAGGGTATTGTAATGGGTTGTATTGTGTTCTACCAAAATTTATGTTCACGGCTTTGATAGTTGTGAAGATGGTCTTATTTTGCTAATAGAGTCTGTCCAGATTAAAAGTTAAGGTGAGGTCATTAGTAGGGTTCCATATTCAATTGTTGGCGTTCTTAGAAGAGAGAGAAGAAATTAGGAAAAATGGTCTCATGAATATGGAGGCAGAGACTGAATTGTGAATTACATACCAAAGAATACTTCAGATTGCTAGAAATTGAGAGGACAAGGAAGGCTACTTGAAGGGTAGTGTCCCTGAAAATACCTTGATATTAGTCATCTATGGCTCCAGAACTATGAGAAAAAACTTTTTTTTTTGTTGCTTTAGTGATCTAGTTTCTAATACTTTTTATGGTTTTCTGAGGTAAGTACTACAAATTTCAATGTCCATTGGTGCTGTTGAAGTGAGATATTCCACTACGAGTTCACTATTTTTATACCACTTGATGTACCTGTGTCCTAGGGGCTTATTTCAGGAGGGAAAAGGGGGAAGCTCTTGAGTCTTTTTACTCTATGATAGTAATTCCATCAATAAAGTCATCACTTTTATTACCCTTTTCTTTCTTTGACCATAGACTATAAACCTATAAGTTTCTTGGAGTTGGGTATGTATTACACAGCTGTCATAACCTTCAAATTCCCTCGTTATCTAGATTTGAAATTTTTTTTTTTGTGAACACAAAGGTGGCCCTAAATGTAAGATGTCTGTCTTTATCACATTTTTGACTAAAGCAGCTCATCAGTCTGGGTTACTTATATTTTGTCCACTTTTTCTTGGGCCAAGAAATAAGGCTGAAGCAGTAGAGAGAAAAATTGTTGCATATTTTTCCCTTCTTGGACTTTCAAACAGGAAGGCCAGGAGATGAAAAAGAATGATACCAGTACCTCTCATACTCAGTTTATTTTAGACAGTGTATTTGTAAGAACTGAGATTGGGAAAAGAGTAAAATGAAAGCATATATTATGTTCACATTTCCAGGAATCTGGAACTTTCTAAACACCTCTGCTATTAAATAAAATATTAAAGAAAGAACACTAAAAAAAGACTCAACTCCTATGTATAGAAAGGAGTTCTTATCTAATAGGGATAGAAACTCATAAATTTTATAGTGCAGGGGCTCTTTCATCCTATGTTATAGTGACTGGACTTGGGCCTCAGTTGATAGGACATTGACTGTCCAGCCCAAACCTTGGATCTTATTCTTGGAACTGGCATGGTTCTCTGCAAAAGCACCAGAAATCAGACTCCCATTGGGGTAAATCCTAATGTCACCCTGGCACTGACTTTCTCCAGGGTAGGTTCAAAGGACACCCTGGTGATCAGGAAACAGCAACAACCTGCTTTCAGGGCAGGTTTCCCTGCCTCTCCAACTAGTGGTGAGATAAAATCAGAAAATACTCCATGACACCCGGCTTATCTAGAATTTGTGAAAAATTCAAGATCTCTAATTACAGAAGCCTGACAGTGACAACAATTATTGAGTAGGATTTTTCCTGGGACCACGAAGAAAGACCTTGGGGTTGGACAATTAATATGCCCGAAGCCTATAGTCACTCTTATAACAGGATGTTTCATGGGTAGAATACATCCTATTTATTTTCAGGCTAAGGGTATTTCCTTTATAATTTCCCCAAATATTTGCTGTGGCTATGCAAAACAAACAAATAACAAACAAAAAACCTGCCACCACCTCTTTTTTTTTTAAATAAAATTAATTAATTTGTATCTTCTATAAAAAGGCTCCTGTCTTTTTCAGAGAACCTTGGGGCATGAATTACTTTGTTTTACCTCATATTTCTTCATCTTTCTACAAATTGAGAAAAGGAAAAATAAAAAGTGAATGGAGCCCAGGGGCCAAGTGGTCTCAGGTGCGTAACTGAAGACCCAAACCAAAATCAATGACAATAGAATAAAGATACCCATGCTATAATTTAAAACTTAAAATGGACCTATAACTCTGGTAATTCTGGTAAACTGGTGGGTTAAGGGTGGAGGTATAGGATGCATGCTGGGAACTTTGGTGGAAGGAGGTCAACACTGGTGGTGGGAATGGCCCTAATTTTCTGTCACTATTTGCTTAAAACTCAAAAAAAAAAAAAGAGCTAACTATATCTATGTCTGACATGTTAGAGTTTCTTATATAAAGAGCAATGTGCTTCAGTAAAAAGAAAACAAATTCAACAATAGGAGCCTCCTCATTTGTTTTTCTTTTTCTTTTTTGGTTGGGGGAGGACTTTTCCTGTTATTGGTTTATGATGTCAATACCTAAGGGAAATATGTTTATACACACCACAGAAATGAAGTCTCAACAGATCTAATATTCATGGAGTAAATGAACACATATGGAACCCAAACTTTTCTGGTCTCTCACCAGTCACTTGCCACACTTGGCTATTCAATTTCATTAACTTTTGAGGCCCACCCAGGGGATCTTAGTGTCAGCAAAAAAGGAAGCAATTGCAGTAGGCGTAAACATAAAAAATCTGTGTTAAATGTGCTGAATTTTGGCTAATGGGATACCAAGAATTTCTCTGTAATGTGTCCTGGCATTTGTAACAATGCTTTTATAAAACCACTCTACTAAAATCATTAGGCTTCCCATTTATAAATAGAAAAATTAAATAAAATACCAAGATATGTGATGATTAAAAGAATATGGGAAATAGTACAGATGTGTTCTCCCAAATCTTGAGAGATGTACTCCTATATTTTTGATTTAAGACATAAAATTTTATTTTTCAGTGTCATCTACATGAGTAGATGAGCATTGAGCATTGAAATCTTGCCCAATGTGGGCTGAGTTTTGGCGAAGCTCTCTTCAGTTGATCGTCCTTTTCTTCTTAAGTCCAAGAGCAGTTGTGCATTGTTTACAGAGATAAATATTTTGTCACTGACCTATAATTGCTTTGCTCAAATTTATTACCCCTGCACATTTGCAATTTTTCAAAAATATTGCCTGTTAATGTTCTTGTTAATAGCAAAGCTAGCTCTGGCATCATAATTATAAATGTCGTGATTTATTTAGCACTGCTTTGACTATACTTTTTACTTTGCCTATGGAAATATTAATATATCTTTATGGTCCAATGTGTTTATTAACAGCAAACTCTTTGACTCTCAGAAATGTCTTGTCTTAAGATAAATTATAAAATTAATCCAATTTAACACTATGTCCCTGTCTCTGTGCTAAGCAATTGATTTGTGTTATCTGACTTACTACTAAGAAAGCAAATTCATAAATGGCTTTTTACACTTTTTTAAAAATAGCTATAACACAATTTTAAATAGCCTCACCCAGCTTTGATGGGTTAAGATCTCAGCAAGAAAGAAAACACAATTATTTTCTGCTTCTCCTCTTAGCATATTGGTTAATCTGATGACTGTACAAAGAAAACAGGCTAGAAGAAATAGCTTCTCATGTTTAACATCTACATCACATAACATACATAAATCACAAGTAGAACATCCAATGATTATTCACTATGCAATTATACTCATATTTCTGTCCACATCAAGAAACACTTCCTTGCTTTTTAGAAGGTTCCCATGTGTCAACTTTCTTGCAGTAACTACCACAAAGATAGCTACGGGTCCATCTGTATATAAGTGGAATCAAATAATATAACATATAATGCAATATAAATGATACAGTATAATATTGATATATTATATGATCATATAATGTAATAGATATATTTTATTTACTCAAGTTTTTGTGTTAGGCTTATCTATATTTTGTGAAATACTGTCATGTATTACTAAACATTAAAAAAAGTATTGCTAGGTGACTTTGTTGTGTGACTGTTATGGAATGTAGCTACCAAATTTAGGAGAGCAATTACCCATCACTGCAGTATGATGTAGTATACATCATTCTAGCATATACTTCATACTATGTAGTATATCTTTGACTTTTGTTGCTGTGGAATAACTTGCTATATGACTAGGCCAAAGTTTATTTGCTTCTCCTACTATTTAATGAATATTGCTTTCAGTTCTTGGCAATTACAAACAGTGATGATATGAACACACATTTGTTGACTGTTGTGTGAGCATAAAATAGGGTAATAGGATATAAATGTCTGGCATTAGAAGAAACTGTTTTGCAATATCCCCGTAGCAGTAACTAATACCCAGCAAGTGACATATTCAGTCTAAATTTAGTTTTATTTATTTATTTACTTACTTTTCTTTTTTTAAATTAAACGTTTGTGTAAGTACTATGGTTACAAAAATATTTGTAGTTGGATTTCAGCTATAAAAAAGTACATCCCCTACACCAGTAAAACATCTCACCACCAGAGTCTCCCATCTCCTTTCTCCCTGACTCCACCTGTTTTCAAGACAGGCATTCTCTTTCTCTCACTATCATAGTCAATATATTTGTTGGTGTAGTTATTTCTTTAACTGCACTTTACCAATTTTGAGGTAAACTTAATATCATGGGCTGGTCCTTTTGGTACTCATCTCTAATGTCACTGTGTATTATTACCATATCGTCTTTATTTTTCTTAAATCTCGCAGTTGAGTGAGACTATTCTGTGTCTAGCTCTCTCACTTATTTCACTCAGTATAATAGTTTCCATGTCCATCCATATATAGGAAAATTTTATTACCACTTTTACTGACAGCTGCATAGTATTCCACTGTGTATATATACCTCAATTTCTTTAGCCACTCATCTGTTGCTATGCATCTGGGTTGTTTCCAGATTCTGGATATTGTAAATAGAGCTGCAATGAACATGGGAATGCAAAGGAAATATTTATATTGTTTTGTATTTTGTGATTTTAGAGCATATCCCTAGGAGTGGTATTGCTGGATCATATAAGAGATCAATTTTCAATTTTTTTTTAGGAATATCCATATTGTTTAGCAGAAAGACTGGATTAGATGACATTTCCACGAGCAGTAAATGAAAGTTCTTTCTTCCCACATCCCCACAATCACTGGTCGTTCTTTTTCTTTGTGATGTGTGCCTGTCTCTGTGGCATAAGATGGTACCTCACTGTTGTTTGATTTGCATCTCCCTGATGATTAGTGATGTAAAGGCCATGGTGACCTTTGTATCCTAGTCACTGTTTCCTTTAAGGTGCAGAAGCTTCTCAGTTTAATGTAGTCTAATTTGTTTATTTCTGCTTCCATTTATGTTTTATAAAATATTTAAATTGAGGACTTGTTTTACAGCTTAAAAAAAGAGTATTTCATAAGAGTGTATCTGAGTAATCTCAATTTATATGCTTAAGAAAGTGTTAAAGTTCTTATCCAATTTCTGAACTAGACATTTATTGAGGCTTTTGTTGGGCTGAACCTATAGCACTTTTATGGAACCCCACAAACATTTGTTCTTCAATGTCACTGTTGTGTCTGGGGTAGTCCTTGTGTTTTTTTATCATGACATTTTATCAAAAAATACACACAAATGTTGAGATTAGATAGATAACTCAAAGGAAGGAGTACAAGCTTTGTTTTTAATAAACTTGGATTCAACGTTTAGAACTATATTGTGTCTGAGAAGTGCCTGGAGTGAGTCCTCAGCACAGAGCCAGGGGTAGTCTTTGAGCACTGCTAGGTATGACTAAAATTTTTACAGAAGTGTTGAGGAACAAAGTTTTGTCCTGGGCTAAACATGGCATATAGTCCAAGGAGTGAGGGAAGTAAGAGAGACAGGGTAAATGACGCATAGATGCACAGACAAAGAGAATGTGGTGCCATTCTATTCACTGGCCCATGAAGAATGAGAGCATAGGGATCTGGTATGAGCAACCTACTTCTTTATTCAATTATCTTGCTGGTAGTGTGTTCTATGGATTTTTCAATGAATCTCTTGACAATAGAGGAACTTACACTACATGGGTCTTTTCAACTATACTTTAGAATTTCAAGATGAGATCATGGGAATCTGATAGATCCCAAATCTAATGATGAATGTCTTTATAATAGACACAGAAATTAATGACACAGACACAAAGAACATTAAATAAAAGTGAAGTGTAGCAGTCATTGAGCCACCTGCAACTGGGTGGAAAAGAAGGAGCTTATAGCCTTCAGGGAGAGCTTGATTTTGATTTTGAACTTCTGGACTGGTGCTCAGGGAAGGCCTGGAGTCTTGGGGAAAAAGAGAGGGATGGAACGGGGCCTGCCAAGCATCCCAGCTCTCCCCAGGCTAGGAAGAAGGCCTCCGGCATGGGGACTCCCAAACCCCATACCTGAGAAGAGCTGGCCTTCAAAATCAAAGGGGAACCGGAAACCAGATATCTGCCTGCCCTCGTCCCCATGAACCACCCCCCTGGAGTACGGAAGGAGGAGGGAAGCTAGAGGACCCCTAAGAATCCACCTGAACCCACCTCTGGCCATCTGAGCCAGCACCCAGGGGGGCTGGAGTCCAGGGAAAAAAGAGGGGGATGGCTGGGGGCCTGCCAAGCTTCCCAGCTCTTTCCAAGCTAGTGAGAAGGCCTCTGGCATGCGGCCTCCCCAAACCCCATACCTGGCAAGAGCTGACCTCCAGAATCAAAGAAAATCAGAAGCCAGATATCTGCCCAAACTCCTCCCCATGCACCTCCCCCCTGGAGTACAGAGGGAGGGAGGAAGCCCGAGGACCCCTAAGAGTCCACCTGAACCCACTTCTGGCCATCTGAGCTGGCACCCAGGGAAGGCCTGGAGTCAGGGGAAAAAGACAAGGACGGCTGGGGGTCTGCCAAGCCTCCCAGCACTCCCCAGGCTAGGGAAAGGGGTTCCGGCATGGGGCCTCCCCAAACCTCATACCTGGGAAGAGCTGGATTTCAGAATCAAAGAGGAAACCAGAAGCCAGATATCTGCCTGCCCTTCTCCCCATGTACCTCCCCTCTGGAATACGGAGGGAGGGGGAAACCTGAGGACCCCTAAGAATCCACCTGAACCCACTTCTGGCCACCCAGGGAAGGCCTGGAGTCAGGGGAAAAAGACAAGGATGGCTGGGGGCCTGCCAAGCCTCCCAGCATTCTCCAGGCTAGGGAGAGGGTCTCCGGCATGGGGCCTCCCCAAACCTCATATCTGGGAAGAGCTGGCCTTCAGAATCAAAGAGGAACCCGGAAGTCAGATATCTACCCACCCTCCTCCCCATGTACCTCCCCACTGGATACGGATGGAGGGGGAAGCCTGAGGACCCCTAAGAATCCACCTGAACCCACTTCTGGCCATCTGATCTGGCACCCAGGGAAGGCCTGGAGTCAGGGGAAAAGACAAGGACGGCTAGGGGCCTGCCAAGCCTCCCAGCACTTCCCAGGCTAGGGAGAGGGCCTCCGGCATGGGGTCTTCCCAAACCCCATACCTGAGAAGAGCTGGTCTCCAGAATTAAAGAGGAAACCAAAAGCCAGATATCTGCCCAACCTCATCCCCATGCACCTCCCTCCCTGGAGTACAGAGGGAGGGGGGAAGACCCCAAGAGTCCACCTGAACCCACTTCTGGTCATCTGAGCTGGCACCCAGGGAGGGCCTGGAGTCAGGGGAAAAATACAAGGACTGCTGGAGGCCTGCCAAGCCTCCCAGCACTCCCTAGCTAGGGAGAGGACCTCCGGCATGGGGCCTCCCCTAGCCCCATACCTGGCAAGAGCTGGTCTCCAGAATCAAAGAGAAAACCGGAAGCTAGATATCTGCCCAACCCACTCCCCATGCACCTTCCCCCTAGAGTACTGAGGGAGGGGGAAGCCTGAGGACCCCTAAGAATACACCTGAACCCACTTTGGCCATCTGAGCTGGCACCAGGGAGGGCCTGAAGTCCAGGGAATAAAGAGGGGGACGGCTGTGGGGCCTGCCAAGCCTCCCAGCACTCCACAGAATAGGGAGAAAGCCTCCGGCATGGGGTCTCCCCAAACCCCATGCCTGGCAAGCGTTGCATAAGCTCAGTTTTTCAGACCTGTTATTTCAGTGTGAAAATTTCTAATTTCAGTTGTCAAATCCCTTTGATGCTTAATTGTGCTTCAGTCAAGTCTATCAATGCTTTTTTTTGAGCTCCCTGTACATCTTCCATAATTTTACTCTAAACTTCTTATTTGAGAGGATACCTAGCTGTTTCCTACTTTTTAGATTATCAGACCAGCCATCTTGATTTATTTAAACATGGGGGTGTTCTGCAAATTTTCTCCATTGGTAAGGCTGTAGATTGCTTCTTACAATGTGGAGAAATGGAATTCAGGGGTTAAAAGATAAGCACAGCCGCAGAGTGGAGCAGTCGTGCTTCTGGGGTGTGGGTCCTGGAGAGATTATGGTCCTTGGTGTCTGTAGGCTGGATCAGCAGTAAAAAGGCAGAGAGCATGGCTGCCATCCCTTTTAAGTCTCTGTGTGCCCAATCACACGGCAGGAATCGACCCCACATTCGCTGGGTGGGGACATCTTCCTGGGTGTGGGTCCTGGTGAGATTATGGTCCTTGGTGTCTGTAGGCTGGCTCAGCAGGAAAAAGCCTTTGATTATTTTTAATTAATATTTTTACTTAGAGTAGTTTTCACTAAAAATTTAGGATAAAGCACACAGAATGTCCACATGGTTATATTATGTATCCTTGCACATATGCAATCATCTCCAGGATGGTCACTCCAAGTTGCCTTGATCCATAGAGATGAACTTCCATTGACATCATTATCACTCGAAGGCCAAAGTTTATGTTTAAATACTGTACAGTAGAAGGGTTCTAGCAAATATTTAATGTATTGTTTACAAAATTGAAATTGTATATAGGTTGTTCTCTTTATCCTAAAAATCCTTTGTGTTCTGTCCTACAGGAAAGTTGAATCTTAATTTATTTAAAGTTTTTTTTATACAAAATAAAAGTGTTTCAATAAATAAAAGTATTAAATAAATGAGTATTTATAAATAAATTTAAATAATAAATACATTCATAAATAAACAAATATTTAAACAAAAGTATTTCAACTTTTGGACACATTTTCAGAATGGTTTGAACAGTACCTTTAGTTATATAATTTATGGTTTGATCTGGAACATTTAAATCTGTGACTACCTTGGATTTCTTTAGGTATATGTGTTCTGGAAATAAATACATTTCTCCTCTATGCAAAATTATTTGTTTCATATTTGTGGCACTTGCAGTACTAATAGATATATATATGTGCGTGTGTCATATTTGTGATATTTGCAGCATGAACACACATAGATAGATGGAGAGCAAGAGCAAGAGAACCAGTGAGAGTGTATGTGAGAGAGAGGGAGAGAGACAGAGAAATAAAAACCAAACCTGTTGCACTAAATCATTGCTTCTTGAACCCTGATTTAAAGCCAGGGGAAAAGATAATGACAGGCTGGATTTGAAAGAGGGAAAATAACTCCTGGAATAGCAAGGCATGAAACTCCACCCATAGGGTCAAGTCATCCAGCATGGGTACAGAGTTACAGAGGTACAGAAAGATTGGAAGTCCAAATGTTGGGTGCTGCCGGAGAATGTGGGTCGTTTGGCTCGGTCTGTGCTCTGCTTCCATACAAATCCTGCTGTTCCCAACCTTGGCAGGCTTGGGACCTGGCTGACTGCAGGCCAGTGTTGTATGATCCTTTGTTTCTTGGTATTATGTTATCATCACCAACAAGGCCATCTCTGTGATTTTCTTCCTTTACAGTTGAAAGAATCTGTTACCACCATAGTATATTTTATTACTTGAAAAATACCTACTTATGACTCCCACTTTTCTGAACCACTTATCTAGCCATAAGACTGTTAATTATTTTAGAAACGTTTGAATCCTTTTATGAAATTCTCAATATTCACTACTGTTCCTTGGGTTTTCCTTGGAGTAATTTAAATTAACCGTTTAGAAGAAAATTGATATCCTTGGAATATTGAAACATCTCACACAAAGTGACCTATTTATTCATGCTTTGTAGGCCAGAACTCCAGTTTCAATTCCTAATACTCATGGTACCCCTACCTCTGCTGCTTTATATGTTTCCAAAGCAAGGCAAAAAGAAAACAAAATAAGACAAAAAAACAAATAATGGAATATATTGAGTCCATGAATAAAGTTGTGAGTTTTGTGAGTTTTTTGCTTGTTTGTTTTCTACAATATGGATGCTTATACTTATTTTTAGGCTTATTAAAATATTTTTTTTAATTGCTGTGGGGATGGATACTCACCAGTGCTCAGGGGAGCCATGAAATGTCAAAAGTTATACATAGGGCCTAAAGCATGCAAGTCATATAATCTACCTCTTAAATCAGAGCACACCACACTACCTTCTTTTAAAATGTTTTAAATGTTCATATTTTTAAAATTAGAAAATATATTTAGAAGATATTTTTAAATTATATTAACCATTCACTATATTCACAATATTTTTCTGCTGATTATTTTGCAATAATTGTAATTTTGTGCAAGCCTTTCCAATATATGCTTCTCATTTCCTTAGATGGCTAATTGTCTAAGCTAGACATATTATATTTACTTCTATTACTTCTAATAGTATTACAAATAATATTTCGGTATTAGTTATGCTTAGTTCCTTTAACTAAGACATACTCTTCTTTAAGTGTCAGATATTGTTCTATTATAAAAATTTCTCATTTTCCCTCCTTTCATCTTTTACCTCATATTTTTGCAATTTAAGACCATGTTCAGGAAAGAAATGGTCTTTAACCTTTAGCAAAACCTCAATTGTGACTGGAACTAGGTATTTTCCTAGGAGAGCAATTCTCAAAGATTTAAATGTTGTCCATCAGTTATTTCCTGAGTTAGGAGCTCTGTGTATCTGAATGAGAGCGGTAGGTATATGATATGCCAAAACTTTGTTGTTAAGGAGGCTTTGTTAAGTAATTTAAGCCTGAATATGTTTCACTAACCATAAACAACTCCCTTAAAATTTATACCACTTCCTTCTACAGTCTGATTTTTTATTTGACTCTATCATAGCCTTTTTTTTTTTTTTACCTTTTCAACTGCTGGTATATCCCATTGTTTTGAATGTTCAGTTATTTTTAATGAGAAGTTGGGAGGTTATGCTGAGAATTGATTGCCTAGAATTAATTTCAGCTCATCTGAAGTATATTTACTCCTGAAGATACCTATTTATATTTAACTTATTCTGGTTTCATTTGATAGGTGAGGTTTGGTCAAAACATGATGGTTGCATTTCAAAATCCTGTACTCTGTCCTCTTTGAAAAGACTGATGCATGCTGAGTCATTCACTAGAGACATCCTGAAATTGGTTAATTACAAGGAGGTTAAATTTAAGTTCTCTTAGAAGGTAGGAACACAGTATAAGAGAACAGAGTCCAAAGTAATGCAAAAACAAAAAACAACAACAACAAAAAAAACTGGTCAGAGTCTCTTAAGCTAGTATTCTCCTTTTAACACTTTCTACAACTGTCATTAAATAATCTTCTAAATAGTTGTTTACTATCTTACTTTTTTAAATGTACATTTGTCAAAAAAAAAAGAAAAGGACTATGTAGCTATCACTGTCCTATCTAGAACTTCTGGTACAGGACCTGGTGTATAGTAACTTCTCAAAAATATATATCAAATGAATGAATAAAAGTTTCCACTGTCCCAATCTACTTCCATGCCACACCCAAATAGCATTCCCACCTCAGAAAAAAAAATTGTAGGGTTTAGTAGAAACTAATTCCTCTGAAAAATTCTGACCAGATGTATGAGTCATTGAGTCATGGATGAGCAGCAATTTCTGCATCAAGGAAATACCATTTTTTTTGTTTGGATTGAATGAATTTATACTTAAACCCTAGGCAGAGAAAAACCAAGGCAGAGGCAACTGAAGAGAAAGTATATTAATTTTATGTTTTAATAAAAAAGGTAAAACAAATTAATCAAAAGCAAAACATTATAATAACAGACTCTATGCTTATATAGTTAGTTTTTTAAAAGCCTACAATATAACTGAAGACAAAAACCTTAACTACAGGCCTCTGCACACCTTTCAGAAATCAGATTTTTAAACAGTGATGGTTAGAAATGTAAAGCAATTGCACGCTCTTTCCAAACATTCTCAAATTATGGTCTAATGTCTTAAATCATAAGAAGTACCTCCAGTCACTAAAGTAAGCGTCTCTATTTGGCTTGATGTATGTTTAGTCTATTTCTCCTTGGCAAAAATATTTTAGCCTAAGTGTCCGAGCATAAGGCTGACAAAATGTTTTCTTTCCTACCCATTTGTGTGGTCTTGTTTAATAAAAATTATATAAAAAACCTAAGATTTGTTCAGAGGAAAAATAACTATATAAGCAGTTTCCTTGGCATTAGGAATAACCCATAAAATGTAGGTGTTTGTTGACAGAAAAAGCAGGAGAACATGTAATTCTATTGTTTTATTTAATTAAAAATCGTACACTAATAAGAATATAATTTTATTTTTATTGTCTTACCACTTTGCTTGCACCTTCTATGTAACACTTACACATAGATATAGTTCACTATTCTTTCTTGTTCTCAAAATTTTGGAGTGGAAATTTTTAATTCTCATAATATTATCTTTGTAACATTAATATATAGGTATATGGATTAAAAGTAAAATTAATTCTGAAAGTATGTATTAAATTGTTTTTATATATAAAAGTTATTGAAGTGCTTAAAGATCTTTTAACAAATAACAAGGCAGAGTACATTCATGAGAATTTTTATGAATTTAATATGGCAAGTTTGTGTTATGAAATTGATCTCAAAATGTAGAGTAGACTATCAGTAGACTGAGATAAAACATACTTAATAGGCCTAAATGTCTAGACTTAATGTGGGTACTAGAAGGAAGTTTTATGTAAAATAAAGGAGAGGGGAAGGACAATTTTGCTCAGGTAAGTATTATGAAAATATATTTTGAATTGAGAGTGAGCATTGGGCAAAAGTCTAAGTTTTATAAGGTTGACCATGAAGTGTGCAGCTAATTTCAGCAGATTCTGGAAGGCAAACTTTAAAAAAAATGGAGGACCAATTTAATTTTTGAAACAACAGTCATTGGGAATATAAAAAAAAGTGTAGGCAGAAAGGTTGCATGAGTGACAATGCTAGATTATTATTGTGTAACTAGATGGAGATGACCTTCCACTCTCTTTGACTTCATGTATTATGTTCTATGATATCAATTTTTCCACATGGTGTGACTAGAATAATTAAACTGCTTGGGAGACTGATGTAACTTTTTTTTTCTTTTTCGGCTAAATCCTGTGATGCTCAGGGGTTACTCCTGGCTATGTGCTAAGAAATTGCTCCTGGCTCAGTGGACCATATGGGTATGGGACACCAAGGGATCGAACCAAGATCTGTCCTGGATCAGATGTGTGCAAGGCAAACAACTTATCGCTGTGCTATCACTCTGGCCCTGAATTAACATTTTTTAAATAGTTTGTAAGTTTTAATTCTGTTATGATCATTTGGTAGGAAGTCTAGATGTACAAATGGGAACATCCCAGAGTTAGTAGAAACCCAGGATTTGGCATGCAAGATGACAATATGGTAACATGGATGTGAATCACAAGTACAGGAGTAATGGTTGAAATAATGAGAAACTATAATAACTATGTAATAATGCTTTGATAGTAAATTAAAAAACATCTGTGAAGAATTTTCTCACTTATGAACTGAGTATGCGGTTTAGAAAATCAAATGTAGAAATAAATATTGTTAATCTGTGAGGGATAAACATCAGTGTTAGGTGAGTATAAAGTCAGACAAAAAGTAGTTTGTTGCTCCAATGTGCTTTTAAAGTCACGTTTGAGGAATTTAAAAAATATTTTTAAATAAAAGCTTTCTTTAAGCACCATAATTACAAGCATCACTGTAGTTGGGTTTCAGTCATAAACAAAACACTCCACTTTACCACTGCAACCTTCACACCACCAACACCCCCACCATCCTCCCTCACCCATGCCTGTATTTGAGATAAGCATTCTATTTCTCTCATTCATTAATATTGTCATGCTAGTTGTTAGTTTAGTTATTTCCCTAACAGCATTCACCACTCTTTCTGGTGAGCTTCATATTGTGAACCGGTCCTTCTGGCCCTTAACTCTGGGCCTTATAACAATAATGTCTTTTTTGTTGTTGTTTTGTTTTTTTGGGGGGCACACCCGGTAATGCTCAGGGGTTACTCCTAGATCTATGCTTAGAAATATCTCCTGGCAGTCTTGGTGGACTATATGGGATGCCGGGATTGAACCACAGTCCTTCTGCATGCAAGGCAAATGCCTTACCTCCATACCATCTTATGACATTATTTTTTAACACACATAGATGAGGGAGACTATTCTGTGTCTATCACTCTCCCTCTGACTTTTTCACTAAGCATAATAGATTCCATGTACATTTCATGACTTCATCTCTCTTGATAGATACATAATATTCCATTGTGTATATGTACCACAGTTTTTTAGCCATTCATATGTTGAAGGGCATCTTCATTGTTTCCAGAGTCTGGTACTGTAAATAGCACTGCAATAAATATAGGTTCTAGGAAGAGATTTTTGAATTGTATTTTTATGTTCCTAGGGCATATCCCTAGGTGTGGTACCACTGGATCATATGAGAGCTCAGTTTCCAGGATTTTTTTTATTAATATCTTTATTTAAACACCTTGATTACAAACATGATTGTAGTTGGGTTTCAGTCATGGGCTTCACCAGTGCAACATTCCCATCACCAATGTCTTAAAACACACTCCTCCCCACCAAACCTCCACCTGTACTCTAGACAGGCTTTCTACTTTCCTCATTCATTCACATCGTTATGATATTGCTCAATGTAGTTATTTCTCTAATTGCACTCATCATTCTTTGTGGTGAGCTTCATGTCATAAGCTGGACCTTCCAGGCGTCCTCTCTTTTATCTCTGAGAATTATTGCAAGAATGCCTTTTATTTTTCTTAAAACCCATAGATGAGTAAGACTATTCTGTGTCTCTCTCTCCCTCTGGCTTATTTCACTCAACATAATAGGTTCCATGTACATCATGTATAGGAGAATTTTATGACTTCATCTCTCCTGACAGCTGCATAATATTTCATTGTGTATATTCAACACAGTTTCTTTAGCCATTCATCTGTTGAAGGGCATCTTGATTGTTTCCAGAGTCTGGCTATTGTAAATAGTGCGACAATGAATATAGGTGTGAGGAAGGGATTTTTGTATTGCATTTTTGTGTTTCTAGGGTATATCCCTAGAAGTGGTATAGCTGGATTGTATGGGAGCTCAATTTACAGTTTTTGGAGAAATCTCGATATTACTTTCCATAAAGGTTGAAATAGATGGCATTCCCACCAGCAGTGAATAAGAGTTCCTTTTTCTCCACATCCCTGCGAGCACTGATCCTTCTTTTTCTTTGTGATGTGTGCCAATCTCTGTGGTGTGATGTGGAAGCTCATAGTTATTTTGATGTACAGTTCCTTGATGATTTTCATGTGCCTTTTGGCCATTTATATTTCTTTTTTGATAAAGTGTTCATTTCTTCTCCCCATATTTTGATAGAATTAGATGTTTCTTTTTTCTTGTAAAGTTCTGTCAGTACCTTGTATATTTTGGATATTAGCCCCTTATCTGATGGGTATTGGGTGAATAGTTTCTCCCACTCAGTGGGTGGCCTTTGTATCCTGGGCACTATTTCCTTTGAGGTGCAGAAGCTTCTCAGCTTAATATATTCCCATCTATTTATCTTTGCTTCCACTTGTTTGGAGAGTGCTGTTTCCTCCTTAAAGATGCCTTGAATCTTACAAAGAAAAGACAAGATGAAAAATGGATAGAAACATCATGGTAGAAGAATATATATAGAGAGTTATAGCTGTTAAAGAAAATACACATAAAATATTCAAAAGATATATGTGTTCAATATGTGTTCAATTTATGTCCTACTAAATAGTTCTGGGATTGTTAGATCCACTGTATGTCTTTGGTCTAAGATTAGAACTGTGTGTTGCTGAAGTTAAGAAGGGCAAATCTGGGGTACTGATGGTTGGGAGGAGTATGGATTGTTGGTGGAACTGTCCCTCAGTTTAATGCCTATGATTGAACTATGTCATGGAAATTGCTGGTCTTGTTCCTATTGCCTCCAGATGCGCCGATAATGCTACATGGCATTGATCCTTGTTTGCATAGACACATTAAAATGGGAAAACACTATACATACAAATAAGTTCTTATCTAATAGAGGTAGGAACACACAAATCTCAGTACAATGTACCTTACACCCTGAGCATTGATATAATGACCTGGCACAGGCCTCAGAAGAATGGGCATCCTCCATTCACACCGGAACCAAGCAAGCTATCTACGAAACATCCAAGGTCTTTTATAGCAACAGCTGGAAGCAATCCTCTACCAGGAAAGACACTACCAAGGGTCTGATATCGACCTCCTAAAAAGAGACTTCCATTTACACTGAGAAGACTTGACAACAACAATGACCTGCTCTACAGGACATGGTTCTCTCTATTGCCCCTTAAGTGTGAGGTGAAACGAGAGGATGCTCTGCACCATCCTGACTGCAATATGGGATATGCAGACTCCAAGATCTTTAATACAGAAGCATGATACCAACAACAGAGACTGTGTGAGGAATGGAGGTGTATTGCCACTACAGACGATGACTTGGATTGGACAAACTAGTTTGCCTGGAGCCTAGAGTCGGACCTGTACCAGGAAACTTCAGGGGTAGGGTCTCCTTGTATTTAGGCCATAATTTTTCTTTCCATGTCCCTTATATTTTGGTGGACCTATGCAAATAAATGCCACTCTAACACCATTTTTTACTATGTTCCCTTGACTCCAATCCTTAAGAAAAACAACTGACTAAAACTTTTGAGGTTAACTTAAACTAGTAAGCATGTGCATGGAACTAGATAAATGTACTTTGCCCTCAATGTTTAAGGAGTTACATAAGTCTAATGTCTTTAGATTATATGGTGTGCTGCTAAGAAATAGTATGTACTACAACTGGGGATTTGAGGGACAAAGTAATTGTATTGTACATGGGTTCAGTTTTGTTTTTCTTAATGTTCTTTGGCTGAAAGTTCAAGGCTGGGATATCATCGATGGGACTACTGAGAATTCTGTTTATGGGTGATTGTGCTTCCACTGTAACTTTACCCTGTCCTCTTTCTTTGCATCTTTGTTGTCATAATTAAAATTAAAAAAAAAAGATGCCTTGAATCTCAGTGTCATGGAGTGTTTTACCTACGTGTTGTTCTATATACCTTATGGTTTCAGGTCTGATATCAAGGTCTTTAATCCACTTGGATTTGACATTTATAGATGGTGTTAGCTGGGGTGAGTTTGCTTTTTTGCAAGTGGTTAACCAGTTGTGCCAACAGCACTTGTTGAAGAGGTGTTTCCTTGCTCCATTTAGGATTTCTTGCTCCTTTATAAAAAATTAGGTGACTGTATGACTGGGAGACATTCTCTGAGTACTCATGCCTATTCCACTGATCTGAGGGTTTGTCTTTATTCCAATACCATGCTGTTTGATAATTATTGCTTTGTAATACAGTTTAAAATTGAGGAAAATAACGTCTCCCATATTCCTTCTGTGTGTCCCCTCTTATTTCTTGGATCAGGGGTTTATAGTTTTCTTTGTATAGGTAATTCAGGTCTTTAGTTAAGTTGACTCCAAGATATTTGAGTTCTGTGACACTAATGCAAGTTGGGTTGTTTTGTTAATGTCCATTTCTTCCCTATCATTATTGGTGTATAAAAAGACCATTGATTTTTGTGTGTTAATTTTGTAGCCTGCCACATTGCTGTATGAATCTATTGTTTCTAGTAGCTTTTTGGTAAAGTCTTTAGGGTTTTCTAAGTAGAGTATCATGTCATCTGCAAAAAGTGAGAGCTTGACTTCTTCCTTTCCTATCTGGATTCCCTTGATATCCTTTTCTTGCCTAATTGCTATAGTTAGTACTTCCAGTACTATGTTAAATAGGAGTGGTGAGAGCAGACAGCCTTGTCTTGTACCAGAATTTAGAGGAAAGATTTTTAGTTTTTTTCCATTGAGGATAGTTTTTGCATTGACTTGTGGTAGATGGCTTTACCTACATTGAGAAAGGCTCCTTTCACTCCCATCTTGCTGAAAGTTTTTTTTTTTATCAAGAATGAGTATTGGACCTTATCAAATGATTTTTCTGTGTCTATTGATATGGTCATGTAATTTTTATTTTGTTGTCTTTGATGTTTTGTATTTATTGATATATTTACGGATGTTAATCCATCCTGCATTCCTGGGATAAAACCTACTTGATCATAGTGAATGATCTTCTTGATGAGGCATTGGATCCTATTTTCCAGGAATTTGTTGAGGGTCTTAGCATCTGAGTTAATCAGGAATATTGGTCTGTAATTTTCTATTTTGGCAGCATCTCTGTCTGGTTTAGTGTTAAGGTGATGTTGACTTCATAAAAGCTGTTTAGAAGTGTTCCCGTTTTTTCAGTTTCATAAAGAGCCTGGTCAGGATAGGTAGTAGTCCCTCTAGAAAGGTTTGAAAGAATTTATTAGTGAATCCATCTGAGCCTGGGCTTTTCTTGGGGGGGAGGTAAGGCATTTGATTACCATTTTAATTTTCTCAATAATGATGGAGCTGTGTAGATATGCTACATCCTCCTTATTCTACCATGGAAGGTTATAAGAGTCCAAGAATTTATCCATTTTTCCAGGTTCTCATATTTTGTGGCATAGAGTTTCTCAAAGTAGTCTCTGATTACCCTTTGAATTTCTGCAACATATATAATGATCTCCCCCTTTTCATTTCTGATATGGGTTATCAAGTTTCTCTCTCTCTGTGAGTTTTGCATATGGTCTATCAATCTTGTTTATTTTTTCAAAGAACCAATTTCTGCTTTTGTTGATCTTTTAGATTGTTTTTTGGGTTTCCACTTTATTGATTTCTGCTCTAAGCTTTGTTATTTCCTTCTGTCTCCTCATTTTTGGTTCCTTTTGTTGATCATTTTCTAATTTTATTAGCTGCTTTATCAAACTATTCAGATATGCCCCTTCTTCCTTCCTGATGTGTGCTTTCAGATCTATAAATATTTCTCTCAGTACAGCTTTTCCTGTGTCCCAAAGATTCTGATAGTTTGTGTCTTCATTGTCCTTTGTTTCCAGGAATGTTTTGACATTCTTTTTGATTTCATCTTGGATGCACTGGTTGTTCAGTAGCAGGCTGTTTAATTACAAGTTGTTAAAGTTTTTCTTCTGTGTCCTTTTGTAGTTCACATCTAATTTTAGAGCCCTGTGGTCAGCAAAGTTGGCCTGCAAAATTTCTATCCTCTTTATCTTATGGAGGTATATTTTATATGCCAGGATGTGGTCTATCCTGGATAATGACCCATGTACATTGGAGAAGAATGTGTATCCAGATTTCTGGGGATTAATATATATATATATATCAAATATGCACTAGTATATATATACATATATATATATACACCAGGTCTTGTTCTTCCATTTCTCTTTTCATATATGCACTAGTATATATACATATTTACATATATATATATATATATATATATATATATATACACTAGGTCTCGTTCTTCCATTTCTCTTTTCAGAGCTAGTGTATTTTTGTGGGATTTCAGTCTGGTTGACCTATCAAGTGGAGAAAGGGCCATGTAGAGACCATAATTATTGTGTTATTATTGATGTTGTTTTTCAAATTTGTCAATAATTGTATTAGATAATTTGCTGCTCTCTCATGGGATGCGTATATGTTTAGTAGTCGGATTTCTTCCTGTTGCACATATTCTTGATTAGTATGAAGTGTCCATCTTTGTTCCTTACAACTTTTCTGAGTCTAAAGTTGGTGTCATCTGATATTAATATGGCCACCTCAGCTTTCTTTTATTTATTTAATATTTTTTCCTTTATTTAAACATCTTGATTACATATATGATTGTGATTAGGTTTCAGTCATGTAAAGAACACCCCCTTCACCAGTGCAACATTCCCACCACCAATGTCCCAAATCTCCCTCCATCCCGCCCCACCCCCACCTGTACTCCAGACAGGCTTTCCAGTTCCCTCATTCATTCACATGATTATGGTAGTTCTCTATGTAGTTATTTCTATAACTGCACTCACCACTCTTTGTGGTGAGCTTTATTTAGTGAGCTGGAAGATCCAGCCATCCTCTCATTGTCTCTGAGGATTGTTGCAAAAATGACTTTTATTTTTCTTAAAACTCATAGATGAGTGAGACTATTCTGTGCCTCTCTCTCCCTCTAACTTATTTCACTCAGCATGATAGATTCCATGTACATCCATGTATAGAAAAATTACATGACTTCATCTCTCCTGACGGCTGCATAATATTCCATTATGTATATGTACCACAGTTTCTTTAGCCATTCGTCTGTTGAAGGGCATCTTGGTTGTTTCCAGAGCCTGAATATAGTGTTGCAATAAATATAGGTGTGAGGAAGGGGTTTTTGTATTATATTCTTGTGTTCTTAGGATATATCCCTAGGAGTGGAATAGCTGGGTCAAATGGGAGCTCAATTTCCAGATTTTCGAGGAATCTCCATATAGCTTTCCATAGAGGTTGGACTAGACGGCATTCCCACCAGCAGTGGATAAGAGTTCCTTTCTCTCCACATCCCTGCCAGCACTGATTGTTCTCATTCTTTGTGATGTGCACCAATCTCTGTGGTGTGAGGTTGTATCTCATCGTTGTTTTGATTTACATCTCCCTGATGATTAGTGACGAGGAGCATTTTTTCATGTGCCTTTTGGCCATTTGTATTTCTTTTTTTATCAAAGCATCTGTTCATTTCTTCTCCCCACTTTTTGATGGGATTAGATGTTTGTTTTTTTTTCTTGTAAAGTTCTGTCAATGCCCTGTATATTTTCTTAAGGGTGTTGTTTGCTTGGATGATTTTTCTCCAGCCTTTGATTTTGAGTCTATGTTTGTTCTGACTATTCAGGTGTGTTTCTTGTAGGTAGAAGATGATTGGATTCATCTTTTTGATTCATTTCACCACTCTGTGTCTCTTAACTGGTGCATTTAGTCCATTGACATTGAGGGAGATGATTGTCATGGGGTTTAATGTCATCTTTGTGTATAAGTTTGGCATGTCTGATGGTCTGTCTTGTCTTAAAGTATACCTTGCAGTTTTTCCTTTAAGGCTGTTTTCACATCTGTAAAGTTTCTGAGCTGTTGCTTATCCATGAAGCTGTGTATCCTTTCTTCAAACCTGAACATGAGTTGCACTGGGTGCAGTATTTTAGTTGAAGCCTCCATTTTATTCAGTCTTGTCACAATATACCACCACTGTTTTCTGGCCTTGAGAGTTTCTTGTGACTTATCTGCTGCAAATCTTATGGATGCTCCTTTGAATATAATTTACCTTTGTGATCTTGCTTTTAGTATTCTATCTCTATCTGTAGGATTTGTCATTGTGACTTGGATGAGTTAGGGGTGTTTTCCTTCGGGTCTCTTTTAGCTGGTACTCTTTGGGCATGCAGGATTTGACTGCATGCAGTCTTTAGCTCTGTGCTTTTCTTTGTGATGGTATCTTTTACTGTTGATTCTTCCTGAGGATCTCCTTCCTGGGCCTCTGGGACTCCAATGATTTTTATGTTGTTTCTGTTGAGTTTATCAAAGACTTCTATTTTCATCTGTTCACATTCTTTGAGTACTTTTTCCATTGTCTGATAGTTTGCCTTAAGGTTCTTTTCCAATCTTTTCTGCTGTATGGAGTCGTTCTGTATTTCATCTTCCAGTTCATTGATTCAGCTGCTGTTACCCTGTTGCAGAGGCTTTAACAGTCAGCTAGAGGACCCCAGAGCCATCTTTCAGGAAAACAGAGTTAAAAGGGCATGAGGTTAAGTGACAAGTAGATTTCACTCTGCTGACCTCACAAATAAAATAGAGGTGGATTGGCATATGAAAATTGGAGATTGTCTAAGAGTGTCTAGATCTGTGCCGGCTGGCCATAGCTTGCGTCCTGCTCTCAGAAAAGTTCTCGAGATTAGAATCTCTCAATGTTTCTCTAATTGCTAAGGTTATTGACAACAATTGAAATTACATTATGCCTATCTATTCCAGAGATCGGAGCAAGTAGAGTTAACCAGACACTAACTTTTAAAGAGGATGGATGGTATGAGGAAAGAAGGAGCAAAATTATGGCTTCCCCTGGTAATGTTAAAGATAAAAGAATTATTATCAGGTGTGGGAGATAGTTCTTCATCTCTTTCTGACCCAGTGCAGCATTCCCAAAACTCTGCCTGAGACATCCAACCTTAGCCTAGGGTCTGGCACCTCCTGTGCTGCCAAATGGCTTCTCAATTCGTTCCTATACCCTGCAGAAAAAGTCACTTTCACCCACAATTGGGAGAACTCAATGGATTTAGGGCCCTTCACCCCAACAGTTGTTTAAGTTGCAGGATAGAAGAAGAAATAGCAGGAATCTCCTTTCTCTTTATGGTGGAGAGTCACAGCCTGAATGAAAAGGACCCCCTGCAGATCCAGTTGACCAGGACCAGGACAAAAATGCAAATAGTCCTGGTGCTCTTACTGACTGTGGCAGCAACTGCATAGTGACTGAAGGATGACCAGTAAAAATGAATACCCTCTTACCCAGACTGTAGATAGGGGGGTTATGGGGTTGTGGGGTTATGACCCTGGGAATGACTCCCCTAAACTTTGAGTTATGTGATTTGTTTGGGTTTCTGATTATGTTCCATAAGTTCTCCTGTTACTAAGGCATAAGTGTTAAAAAAAAAAAAAAGTAGGTACCAACCCATGAGTTTGGGTCCTGAGATAGGGAAGTGCCCTGAGAGCATTCTCATTTAATGCTTGTTCAGAATGGAGTTCCCCAAAATATGGGTGAGAGTGACTTTTTCTACAGGGTATAGGAATGTATCAGGGAAGCCATTTGGCTGCACAGAAGGAACCAGTCCCTAAGGCTAAGGCTGGATGTCTCAGGCAGAGTTTTGGAACTGTGTTAATCAGAGCTGTTTCACCGAAATATCAGTAGGGCCTTTAAGAGAATGTACCCAGACTAACTTCTTATTAGGGAAGCATCAATTAAGGCAAATAAGGAGGAGATAGCCAAAAGCTCAACACTGTATTAAGGTGCCAGTATAAGCCCCACAGCCCTGTAACTCTTTTTGGACCAATAACTGAATAAATAAAGGGGAAGAGGCATTCGGGACCACAGAAGCAATCTACCATTATCTTAATGCCACCCAGCAGGGGCTGGCCAAAGACTGCTGGATATGCTTGGAACATGGATCCCCATATCTTATGGGAGTGGGAGTAATGGGAGAAGAGGTCCAGACAAAAGACTCTGGTTGCCCCTGGAGTGAGGGTAGGATCAGCCTGCAGGGAATGTAAGGCATGTGTGTGTGCTTCTTATATATCCCTGAAGGATCACCAGGGTCCGCTGCCCTTACCTGGACTATTGCTATGAGACCTTAGAGGGCAATATAGTTGCATAGGGAACTAATCCCCATAAGGGACTGAATGGAACATTGCTTCCTTGTACCAAGGGACTGATCGTATGTGTTTGCCAGTGCTTTTGCAAAGCAAGGTGAGCTTTTTATCATGGTCATTTTTCTACCCCAGGTGTCATATCTGGCAGGAAAAGGTGGATGGGATCAAGTGGACGCTGATCTGAGATATCATTATTCTATCAAGATGTTAGAAGAACAAGTTGCCTCCCTAATTAAAACTACTCCAGAACAAGTGGAGACTGGGACCTACTCTTACTGAAGGAAGGAGGGCTATACATGGATGGCTCTGAGGGAGCAATGTTGTTTCTATGCTAACAAGTCAGCAGTCATCTGTGAGACACTGAAGCAGGTGAAGGCTAGTTTGCAGAAGTGGGAAAGACGATTTAAAGATTTTGCCTCCTGGAATGAACAGTGGTTCACTAATATAACCCTGGAAAACATCCCTGATAACTACCCTGGCTGGGCCATTGTTAATTTTTGATGCTTTTCTTAATAGGTCCTTGCATGATTAATTTCCTCAGCTGCTTTATTTAGGCACACATAGGTGAGGTTAAGATTCTTGTTCTATGTATATGTATATATACATATGTACATGTAGATGTTCTTGTATATGTCCATAAGTAGGGACTTGGACAAGAAACCTCAAGGAGAGTCAAAGATTTGACTCAGATCCATAAGAAGAGGAGGGAATGTGGGTTCCTGGTGTTTGAACAAGTAGGATGCCATTTGTAAGGACCACGTGTTAAGCTTTCTCAAGCCTATTTCCATTAACAATGCCCCCAGCTCTTTGGTCATACCAAGGCAGCCTATCAGGGAAGGATACAAGGGAGCAATATGAAGATACCCTTACAATAGTCAATTATTTTATAGATCCTCAAAAAGCTAGAACCTCCATGTATCCTTTCCCTATATAATCTGATTCATGACCCTGGTTGGGGTTTGTCTCCTTCTTGAGACAACAGACACTTACCAGTCAGTTGGAGCTGTTGGTAGATAAATTAAAGATTTTTTAAGCATTAAAAATAATTTATTTGGGCATAAATGTAATTATTTTTTAGAAGACGGTTACATATAGGCTACTCATATAGGAACAGAAGAGAGTTAGATTCAGAATATTGAATGTTATCCTGAAAAGGGATTTAAAAATAAGTCCATGACTTTACATTGATAGTTTAAGAAATCTGGCAGAGTAAAAGATATAAACATAGTTGTAATTAGGGAAAACACAAAAATATTTTCAGAAAGGGTTATGTAAAATATACAACATGGGGAGGTTTTGTCCAGGGAAAAGGAGATTTTAAAGATGGTTAGGTTGGGATAGAGTGAGTGTATGAACTGTACTTGGATAGAATTAAAGAGATAGATGGAGTTCTCATACAGAATGAGTTGTTTTCTTCCCTAAGATATTGGAAATAGTGTCTAAAAGGGTCATAGAACTTAAATATGGAAAAACAATTTTTTGTTGAAAATAATTTCAGGAACTTTTAGGCAAGAATGGAATGGATGACTGAAGTGAGCAGAAATATTTATATAGTAAAGTCTCATATATAAGTCCCACATTACCAAATATCAACAAATTAAAGTTAAATATTTTAATTTTAAAATTAAATATTTCCAAAATAAATATTACCAAATAGACTTGGGGGAAAAGGAGCAAAGTAGCAAGTGCTTTCCATGTCATATGGTTAAAATGATCTAATCTGGTCTTTATATAAAAATTACTTATTTTTAGATTTTTCCTTGGCAACAAAGTGAAATATTAACTGTATTTTGTATGGTGGATTCTGTGATATGCACCCAGATCTGCCTTTTGGTTGGAAGAATCTCTTTCTCCAGCTGCTGGGAATGCCTCCAGACAGCACTCTAGAGCTATCTTTCCACTTTTGGAAGTTATTTTGGCCAAAGAAATAGGTTTCACCCAAGGTCATGTCCTCTTCTGAATGGCATGTTTCCAGTGACTAATCAATGCAGACTATAAAGACCTGAATCCTTCACTCCAGTGGAGAACAATCTGCAGGTTCATCCAAGATATAGAGCTTCCACAGGCTTGGCTAAGTTCTTGACTGGGGTAGATCACAGCTTCTGTTTTCCTTTTTTTTCTTTTAGTAGGTACCCAAGAACACCCCTTGATTGTCCTTTATCCTAATCTCTGTCTCAGTTTGCTCTTTATGGAAATATTTTTGCAATGATTGACTCCTTCCCATGATGCTATAAATGCTACTCCTAGGCAACTTCACAACAGTTTTTTTTTTTTTTTTTTTTTTTTAGGATTGACCTCTGCTGAAGAAAACTATTTTTTATTCTTTAAAATTTGGGATTATTTAATTAAAAATTAAACTACTGTGCAATACAGAGTTAAAAATTGTTGATAGTTGATTTTTAGTCATATAAGTTTCCATCACCCAGTGTTCATTTCCCAAAATCAATTTCCCCAGTTACTCTCCTGTCCCTCCACTCCAAACCCAGCCTGCCTCTATGACTGACACCTCTCTCTCTCTCTCTCTCTCTCTCTCTCTCTCTCTCTCTCTCTCTCTCTCTCTCTCTCTCTCTCTCCATCTCTCTCTCTCAATCTCTCTTTTTATCTCTCTCTGTCTTTCTTTCTCATTCTCATTCTCTCTCTCTCATTCTCCCCTTTTCCTTTTAGATGCTATGTAGTCCCATTTGTTTATTGTTTATTCCATTTGCTTGGTCAGTGGTATTTCATCCTTGAAGATAACTTTAGTTTCAATTTTATGCAGAAATTTTCCCTATGTTTCCCTCCATGTACTTTCTGGTTTCAGGCCTGGTATCAAGGTATTTAATTAATTTTCAGAGCTATCAGTTCCTCCTGCTCTGTATATGGTCCTCTGGGTAGACATAGATGCTTCTTAGGGCCAGAAATTTTTTTCTGTTTCTTTTTTAAAATTTATTTAAACACCATGGCTACAAAGTTGTTAATACTACAATTTTTTCCACAGATAAATTTATTCACTATTAAGTTATAGTCCCTTCATTATTGCGCATTTCTCATCACAAATGGCAAGAGTTTTCCTAATTTATTTTGATTTTTACTTTTTGAGGTTAGCAAAAGAAAATGGGAGATATCGCTTTTTAGAACTTCAAATTTTACTACAAAGTGGCAGTAATTTAAAGAGCATGCTTTAAAGACCAAAGTTAGACTCAAATTAGTGTAATAGAATTGAATATCCTGAGACAGATCCTTAGGTATATAAGTTAATCTTCAACAAAGAAGTGAAAAACATGAAGATCTTTTTAGAGGGAAAAAGCTGGGAAAATGAAAGAAAACTTTTTGTAAGAGTCTTGTCTTCTTCCAGAAACAAATCGAATCCAGTAATCAAAGAGCTCTCAGGAATTAAAGTCACTCTTATTTATTTTGAGATTGCCTACTATGGACAGCCCACCTTAGCAGCTCTCCATGATTTAGGCAGAGCCTTATATAAAATGAAATTACTCCTAAGCTTTCCTAGTTTTGTGATTCTCCCTATAACTTTCCTTTTAGATATGAATTTATGTTCATCCATTAATCAAACTTGTGCACCCTCAGTATCATGTTGGTAGAGTTGGCTTCCTGTGCAGTCCAATCTATGATTTGCTTTTAACCTAGCGTTTATTTGTTTTATTAATCCCTATTTTAGCAAATCACTCCACTAAAGTTATGGTGTTTTGCTGGACTTTCCTGGAAATAAATAAGCCAGCATACTTCATATCTTTTCATGAAAATATTTGCCTCCAGTTTCCATGATTTCAAACTTCTAAAGCTCCACTGATCAATGCCATCTGGTTTAAAATGTGTGGAAAGTTTTATTTTATTAATTTAAATGATAAGACATAATTTCAGGATTTTATTAGATTTATTTGAGTTTCTTTTGATTAAATTACATTTCTAGTTGCTTGATATTGCTACAGAATAAGCATTCAATGTTTATCTTTTTAACCACAATCTAGAATATGATTGCTTTTATTCTTTTACTGAATATTGAATAACAGGTCTTAAATGTTAAAAAAAAAACTAGCTGAATATGGAAGAAATTGCTTATTGTTCTTCGTATTCCATTTCCTCTTTATTTATGTTCCTTATCAAAGGAGGGCATAAAGATATCTTGTTAGAAATTGCAGCTAGTGTGACCCATGACTAGATTCTGGGAATTTCAAATGTGAACAGAAATGGTATATACTTTTAGAGGGTAAGTGCCTTTTGATGGATGTGTGCCCAGAGAGTATAAGAGAAGTGACCTTGGACCATGATGAAGATTGAAGAACAGTAAGATTGATGGATACTGGTTTCTAGTGCAAGCCATCACACCAGCCAAATCTTCACTTGAGAAAGAATCATGCATCTCATTTAAGCCATTATTATTTGGGGTCTTTTACAGCATCAAAATCAATTCCCCGACTAGTTCTTTAGAATATGCCTATTAACTTGGACCATTTGTGACTCTATGATTAAAAATCTGTGTTCCAGAATTCAAAGACCATAAGATCACATGACATATCTTCTCTGTACTGACTCTACTTCAGATAGAAAACAATAAAAAGCAAATATAAATTTGTAAAAATAGCAAAAACAAATACAAAGCAACAACAAAATTTCATGGATTTTCCAAAGCTAATTCAATAAAATAATTAAAAAACATACTTAGGGGTAATAAAAGATCATATAGAAAATATGTGATCATACAGGAATTGAGGTACTTGCCTCACTTGTAGCCAATCTAGTTATTATTTTAGTACAGTACATGGTCTCTCATACATTAGTCACTAATCTAGAGTCACTTCCATGATTACCACTGAACAGAGTCAGGAGTAATGCTGCAGCACAACTGGATATGACTCAAATCACACCTGATCCCCACCTTTCCCTCCATATATAGACACATTATTAAAGTCACCTGATTTCTATTCACTGCACAGAGTCAATCTGGGTTCTATCTACAGCATTACTTATGGTCCCCTGAGTGCCACCAGAAGTGATCTCTGAGCACAGAGTGAGGAGTAAATTCTGAGCAACACTGTGTGTGGTTCCTTATCTCAAACTCCTCCCCACAAAAAAGTTGCAGCACAATGCAATCAATCATAATATGTTAAGAAAAATATTTAAAATATATCTAATGCTTTAGTTATTTGTCTTTGCTATGTTCCCATGCTGTAGAGGGGTCATAACCCTTTTGCTTTCAGGGTGCTTTTAGAGAAATTTTTTAAAAACCTTGACTCTAGTGGTATTATGTATCATCGTCAGAAGTGCCCATAATGGCTCAAAATGACTATTTTCTTAATTATAACAGCATTAACTTTATTGATTTGTGTAGTGATTTTTAGTAGTAAAAATATTTTACTTTCATGGTTTTGAAATATTGCTTTCGAGAAATTTTAAGAACAACTTTGATTTTTCTTGTCTTTATTCTTTGACTTTTTTTTGAAGATATTCTTATTAGCATTTTCAACAGAGGTTTTATTTATTCCAGCTCAGTAGTTATACATGGCTGAATCTGGCTCAGACCATCGAGACCAATTTATTGTTTTTGGCTGTCCTTTTCCAACTTTGTTATTCAAACCCTTGAGTGGCTACATGCTAGTTTTTGAGAGTTTGATAGAGCTCGAGAGATTCTAAGTACATAAAGTAGAATATTAGAAAGCTACTTGCGTTCTACTCAGTGACACACTTTTGGTATAAAGTTCAAAAGTGCAATTAGATTTTTGCCTCATTTCAATGTCTAGAATGTTAAACCTTGAATACCAGCAATGGAAGAAAGATCAAATAGAAATTTTTATATGTTCCACAAAGGGATTTTTAGGGAGTGTTTTTAGAATATTGGATGTGGCCAAATGAGTTAACTAGTGGCTGATATTTAAAAAAAGCCTAGAAGAAAATCTTTGTCTTGTATCCTGATGAATTGTGTGTATTCACTAAAGGAATATAGAAAGCACTGGGGGAAACTTTAACTCTATACTAGGAATTCCTTCTCTGTAGCCTGGTAATGACTGAAATTAAAATCTAGGGTAACAGGAGACAGTTATCCTCTATTTGTGGATTCAAATCAGTGTCTGAGCGCTAATGTTTTGCTAGACCGAAAGAGGTATATAAAGAATTAAAACCAAACACATGGGCGAAATGCCTCACAAAAAAACAAACAAACAACAATGCAAAATCTTCAGTGTTTAGTTGCCAAAATGTGAACATTGCTTTGGAGCTTACTGGCCAATTGATCACACTATATTCGCAAAATCAATTGTGGCTGTAGAAAATCCTGGAGAAAAAAAATCTGAGGTATCATAGAGAGGACCCATAACACAATCGCAGCTATGTTTCAGCAATTCAGTTACAAAACTGTCACTGGCAAGAACCACAAAGTGGAGCAATAAACAGAGTCTATTGTGCTCCCAGAGATTTAAACCAGTCTCTGATTCTGTTCTAGGTTTATTCATGCAGTTCTAAGACCTTTTTTGTTTGTTTGTTTGTTTGTTTTTGTTTTTGTTTTTGTTTTTGGGTCATACCTGGCAGCGCTCAGGAGTTACACCTGGCTCTACGCTCAGAAATAGCTCCTGGCAGGCTCGGGAGACCATATGGAATGCCGGGATTCGAACCACCATCCTTCTGCATGCAAGCAAACGCCTTACCCCCATGCTATCTCTCCGGCTCCAAAATGGATTTTTTTTGTTGTTGTTTGTTTCTTAATTATTCTTCTAGGCTATTTGCTGGGTCTCAAACTCGCGCCCATGGGCCGCAAACGGCCCTCCGTACAACACTTTGTGGCCCTGACCTAGAGGAATCTTTTTCTGTTTTGTTTTAGTTGTTTGGGTCACATGCCCCCAATGTTCAAGGCTTACTACTGACTTTGCCTCCTGTGGCCCCCAGGTAAATTAAGTTTGAGACCCCTGCAACTGTTAATAATAATTTTATCTTCTTCTACACATCAGAACTGATGCTACAATTTGTGCTAACTAAGCTATATCCAAGTGTAAGACATTGGTAGTACATGCTGGTGTCAACATGCTTAAGCCTAAAGAAATTTCCTGGAAATTTGGGCAATTGCTCACAGAAAGCTTTAAAAAAAAAAAAAAGACAAAGGGTCACTTTTAGAATAAATCCAAAATTTGTGTTATTTGTATTGGGGTCAAATTTACCTATTTTGGGTCACAAGGACAAAATGGAGATGGACAGAAACTTAGTTTGGTAGTTGTTCTCAACTGTAGTTAATAGAGGTGCTTAAAAAGTGGAAATGTATCCACTATCTTTGCTATCTTTCAATCAATGTACAAGAATATTTTGGTTTTATGGGTTAGTAATTACCTAATTATTACCAAATTATCTCAGGTAGATTGATTAAAATATTATATCTTGATTTCTTTATTTTCAAAGATAAATTATTCTAACTGTTCTTGAGAATAAAACAAATATCATAAAAGTGAAATATTAGAGGCTAGAATAAAATACAATAAACACTCAATGAATATTCTTTCCTATGTCTATGAAAAGAAGAACCGATGTACAGTGTGAGGTATGTCATAAGTAAATACCAGTATGTTTTACCAATGCCTAGATATGCTAATTGATCTCTATATACATGGATATGTTAATGACTTGATGCTTGTCTATTTCTGAATATCATTATCAATGAATATTTATGAGTTCTTTAGGTCTACAGTGATAGAGATACTCAGATGTATAAATGACATTTTCCCTTGAGAAAAATTGTAAATGTTAAATAAATGTAAGTTAATAAGCACATTAAATGTAAAACACACATGGTGTTGTTTCTAAGGGCTAAATAAGAACTGCTAAGCAACTTGTAACCAATGAGATTAGAATGGTGATATAATTTTAACAAAAAGTTAACTATATCATATACTGAAAAATCTTCACATAGAGTACATGAAATTTTAAAGTAAATACACTGCATATAAAATAAAGTAAATACCATATCACACCACAGAAACTGGTACACATCACAAAGAACAAGAACCATCAGTACTGGTGGGAATATGGGGAGAAAAGAACTGTCATTCACTGTGGTGGGAATGCCATCTAGTTCTGTCTTTCTGGAAAATAATATGGAGAGTCTTCAAAAACCTGGAAATTGAGCTCCCATATAATTCAACAATACACTCCTAGGGATAAACCCCAGGAGTGCAAAACAAACAATACAAAAATGTCCTCTACTTGCCTGTGTTCATTGCAGCTCTATTTACAATAGCCAGAATCTGGAAAAAAACCTAGATGCCTAACAACAGATGAGTGACTAAAGACATTGTGGTATATATACACAATGGAATACTATGCAGCTGTCAGTATAAAAATAAAATTATGAAATTTTCCAATACACGAGTGGACATGGAAACTATTATGCTGAGCAAAATGAGTCAGAAGGAGAGAGAGATAGTCTCACTTATCTATGGAATTTAAGAAAAATAAAGGCCAGTATGGTAATAATATGCAGAGACAATAGAGATGAGGGCTGGAAGGACCAGTCCATGATATGAAGTTTACCACACAGAGTGAAGTTAGAGATATAACAACACCAAAAATATTGTAGAAATAACTACAATGATCATGACAATGGCAGTGAGTGAGTGAAATAGAATGTCTGTTTCAGACAGGCATGGTGTTGGGGAGGAGGGAGATGAGGAGCATTGGTGGTGGGAGAGTTGTGAAAAATAAAGTAAATACACCTATGTAATAATCTCTGGATCAAGAAATAGATCATTCCAACTCATCAAGAAACATCCCCTGGGATCTATGAAATAGCAGTCTTTCCTAAAAAGCAAAAAGTACCCAAACTCTGTCATCAGAGATAGATGTTGTTTAAATCTGACCTTTGTCTATGGAGAAAGCACACAATATTTATTGGATTTGGTCTCTTTTGATTATCTCCATAGAATGATAAATGATAAATAAGAGATTTATCTTTGGTACTGTGAGTAGTAATATTTAGTGTCTTTCTTATGGTCAATATCACTATGTCTTTTTTCATTTAAGTTTCATAGTCTTCTCAATCACATGTTTATTCTTTAGTTTTGTTCTTTCACAATCAAGATCATTTTGGCTTTGCTAGGTCAGTTATATTTTCATGGGAATTTTGGAGAGCTTGTTAGTTTCCATAAAAGAAAAACTCTTGTCTTGGTAATTCAATTGATTAATCTGAAGAAAGTGACACCATCATATTGAATTATTCAGCTCATGAAGATTTCCAAATTCATAAAATGATACTATGGTTAGGGTCCATGTAATTTCTTCTCAGCAATATTTTGTAATTCTCAATGTAAAATTCTAGAACATTGCAGCAGATTTTTTTCCCTTTCCTTTCCTTCTTTCCTTTCCTTTCCTTTCCTTTCCTTTCCTTTCCTTTCCTTTCCTTTCCTTTCCTTTCCTTTCCTTTCCTTTCCTTTCCTTTCCTTTCCCTTTCCTTCCTTTCCTTTCCTTTCCTTTCCTTTCCTTTCCTTCCTTTCCTTTCCTTTTCCTTCTCCTATTCCTTCCTTTCCTTTCCTTTCCTATTCCTTTCCTTTCCCATTTCCTTCCTTTCCTTTCCTTTCCTTTCCTTTCCTTTCCTTTCCTTTCACTTTCCTTTCCTTTCCATTCCTTTCCTTTCCATTCCTTACTATCCTTTCCCTTTCCTTACCTTCCTTTCATACCTTCTTCCTTTCCTTTCCTTTCCTTTCCTTTCCTTTCCTTTCCTTTCCTTTCCTTTCCTTTCCTTTCCTTTCCTTTCCTTTCCTTTCCTTTTCTTTTCTTTACTTTTTTGGTTTTTGGGTCACACCTGGCAGCGCTCAGGGGTTACTCCTGGCTCCACGCTCAGAAATCGCTCCTGGCAGGCTTGGGGGACCATACGGGATGGCGGGATTCGAACCAATGACCTTTTTTTTTTCCTCTTGTTTTGTTTTTTGGAGCCTCACCCTGTGCTACTCAGAGGTTACTCCTGGCTATGTGCTCAGGAATTGCTCCTGTTTTGGGAGAATAAAACCACAGTTCGTCCTAGGCTAGCACCAGCAAGGCAGGTGCTTTACCGTTCTGCGCCACTGCTCCAGCCCATGCAGCAGATTTATTTTTCCTAGAAAATTGATATTTTAATACTGTTGTGAATGCTGTTCCATTTAAATACAACAGATACTATTATAAAATGAATTAATTTATACTGTTCATATATTTACTTTTTCTCTCTGTATCTTGTTTTTTTTTTGGGGGGGGGGCACACCTCGTGACACTCAAGGGGATTACTCCTGGCTTTGCACTCAGAAATCACTCCTGGCTTGGGGGACCATATGGGACGCCAGGGGATAGAACTGTGTCCCATCCAGGCTAGCCACTGGCATAGGCAGAAGCCTTACTGCTACACGCCACTGCTCTCTGTATATATATATATATATATAGTATATATATATATTATATATATATATATATATATTAATAATTCTATGTTTTTCTTTAGACTAATTCCCCCATTTCCAAAAAAATGTCAATTTATTTTAATGTTAGTTCAGGTTCGCTGCTAATAGATTTGCTGATTTTCTGTTGATGTTTTAACTTAGCTTCATTTGAAGATAAATTTGCTGGGTTATAGAATTCTGAGTTTATCGTATTTCCTTAGTATTTAAAGGATGTGCTCCTTAATTTGGATTTTAACTTATTTATTTCTAAGTATGCCATGAGTCTTTTAATGTCTGATTCCTTATATTATTGCTTATTAAGAAGACTCAAATGCCAATATTTTGTTTTACTTGTAACATTGTTAAAAACTCTGCCTAACTGTTGTTTTCTACCAGCATTCTCCCTCTGTACTTTTAAATATAGCAACAACCTATTTTAAGTAAAACAAAACAAGGGAGATTGTTTTGGATTTACAATGAAATTCCATTTTTCTCCATGCTGTCCTCCTCCCTCTCCTCCTCCTCCTCCTCCTCCTTCTCTTCTTCTTCTTCTTCTTCTTCTTCTTCTTCTTCTTCTTCTTCTTCTTCTTCTTCTTCTTCTTCTTCTTCTTCTTCTCTCTTCCTTCTTCTTCTTCTTCTTCTCTTCTTCTTCTTTCTTCTTCTTCTTCTTCTTCTTCTTTCTCTCTTCTTCTTCTTCTTCTTCTTCTTCTTCTTCTTCTTTCTTCTTCTTCTTCCTCCTCCTCCTTTTCTTCTTCTTCTTTCTTCGTCTTCTTCTTTTCCTTCTTTCAGTAGCTCTGTAATGAATTAAAACTTTTTTTCTTTTGGATGGGGAGACATTGCACTCTGGTAGTTGCTCATTGTGGGAATTTTATTCTTCCAGATAGTATTTGTTATAGTTCAAGGGGGTAATTTATAGCTAATAATTTACTAGGGATATACCTTAGCCCTGATGAAAAAGTCAATGAGTTGAAGAGAGAAGGAAATGGAATGTTCTACCCAAGTGCATGTGTGTAGGTGATGGAATTATCAGAATTTCTGATTATCTGAGAAGGTCAAAAATAATTTAGTAAAGATTTCTATGCATATAAGCTTCCTGTAGTTGCTTTGAAAAATCACCATATACTGCAATGACATGCAACAAAAACTTGTCATTAATCTGAAGGCTAAATGTCTAAGAACCAGGACTTGCAGAATGATTTCCTTTTGAAATCCCACTTAAACTTTCTTTATATTTCTTTAATTTATGCTATTTTGCTAGAGAATTTTTGACAATTCCTCACGGATGCATCTCTCTGATCATCAGTTTAATTATAATATGTTATTTTCCTTTGGTGCCTTGCTCTAGTCCAAATCTCCATGTTGTATGAGGACAGATGTATATTAGATTGTGGGTCTGCCCAAATTGTCTCATTTTAAATTTATCATTTACCAAGTCTCCATTTACAAATAAAGTCGTAGCTAAAGAGACTGCAAATTGGGTATCTAATATCATTTTTAGAGCACAATTTTTTAGAGCACAGTTCACACCATAATAAAGTGTAGGTTATATCCGAGTACATGTGTTCTTTGAAAGGGTATATTATTTAAAATTGCAGCATGTAGGAATCACTCAATTATCATGCTTTGTAGCATATAGTCACATTTTCTTATGAATTTAAATGTGAAAAGTTTATCATCAAAATATAGATTGTCTGGTGAGAGCATATTTTATAATTAAATAATAAAATATTCATTAATTTTACTTCCTTTTGCCCTACCTCATTTCTTCTTCTTCTTCTTCTTCTTTTTTTTTTTTTAGTTTTTTTGGGCCATACCCAGTGACACTCATAGGTTACTCCTGGCTATGCACTTAAAAATTGCTCCTAGCTTGGGGGACCTATGTCCTAGGTCAGCAGTATGCAAAGCAAACACCCTACCATTGTGCCATTGCTTTGGCTTCATTATCTTCCCTCATTTCTGTATTGACCAGCAAATATACTCATCCCTGGTTGTAGTATTCTTATATTTTAGCTGTAGTGCTAAAATATAGATTATAAAGAGGGATATTAGTGAGTTGCAACAACGTACTCAATGTGTGAGACCTGTACATAGGTCTTGACGTAAAATTTTTTAAATACAAATTTCTGAGTTAGTTACTAGTCACATCCATTCCTAGAATAGCCTGAAGCTATTTGTATGCTCAATTTTTATTAGATGTTTTTAATTTTATTAATTTTGGGGGGAGGGCTAGATTTTCTTATGTGCATTGATTCTTCCATTGTTCCTTCTCACCATGGTCTACTTATTAACTATGGAAAAGAGACTTAATGTCCCTTATTTGCTCTTAAGCCAATGAAACTGAGAATATCTTCTAAATCAACAACTTCTGTTTCCTCCAGTACTACAGTTTATATCTAGCTACTGATTGAAAAAGTATATCTGGCCCACAGAAATGAGATTTTGAAAAAGTTTTAGACTAATATATCATTGAGGCTAGTTTCTTTCTGATATTTACCCCCATGGTTGTCTTATTCCTCTTTTATTTTTTTAATTTTTTAAAATGATTTTTATTGTGATATAAGTGAATTATGAATTTTTCACAATAATATTTAAGGTACATAGTGATAATGAATCAGAGCCATTTCCCCGACCAGTGTTGTCCTCCCTCCACATCTGTTCCTTACATGCATCCCAGATCTCCCTAATTTGCTCCCCAGACTGCTAGTGTAACTGGTCCTCTCCATGTATAGCTTGTTCTGATTTGGGTAATGATTCTGTTGTTATTGACTTTGGGTTTGGTGTTTAAGTCTGATCATTTTTTATTTCCACTCAATGTTCATACGACTGTTTGGCTCTGATTCCATCCATTTTATGAGGCAGAACAAGATGATTCAATATATGTGCTTCTGTTTAAAAAAAAAAGAGAGAGAGAAAAAAACTGGGAGGAGCCCATCTAGAGGTTATAGATATCAATTTAAAAGAAGAAAGGGAAAAAGAAGAAAGACATAACAAAAACAAACAAACAAAATACCCCCAAATCAGCAACTACCAAAAAGCACAATAGCAATAATAAAAAAAAAAAAACAACCAAATAAGAACCATGAGAACAAAAACAAATAAAGAAAAAATGGAGAAAAAAATGGAGGACTGGTGTGGCAAGGTTTTGTGCTTCTTTCTTCTTCCTCCTCCTCCTCCTTTTCCTCCTCCTCCTCCTCTTCTTCATCTTCTCCCTCTCTTCCTCCTCCTCCTCCCCCTCCTTCCCCTCTTCCACCTCCTCCTCCTCTCCTCCTCTTTCTCCTCCTTTTCTTCTTTTTCTTCTCATCCTCCTCTTCCTCCTCCTTCTTCTTTACTTCTCCTCCTCCTTCTCCTTCTCCTCCTCCTCCTCCTCCTCCTCCTCCTCCTCCTCTCCTCCTCCTCCTCCTCCTCCTCTTCTCTTCTTCTTCTTCTTCTTCTTCTTCTTCTTCTTCTTCTTCTTCTTCTTCTTCTTCTTCTTCTTCTTCTTCTTCTTCTTCTTCTTCTTCTTTTCTCCTCGTTCTCCTCCTCCTCCTCCTTCTCCTCTTCCTCCTCTCTCCTCCTTCTTCTTCTTCTTCTTCTTCTTCTTGTTCTTCTTCTTCTTCTCTTCTTCTTTTCTCCTCGTTCTTCTCCTTCTCCTCCTCCTCCTTCTCCTCTTCCTCCTCCTCCTCCTACTCCTCCTCCTCCTCCTCCTCCTCCTCCTCCTCCTCCTTCTTCTTCTTCTTCTTCTTCTTCTTCTTCCTCCTCCTCCTCCTCCTCCTCCTTTTTTTTTGTAAGTAATATCGAGGACATTAGAAAGGGAATTCTCTTGGCCTAAGAGATACATAGTTTCTCCGCCCTTGAAACATACTGTTATGGAACAACTACAGGCTCTGTACTAGCTCATCCATTATCCCTCCTTATTTAACCCTCTTTACCCTCAGTTCTTAACTCATTAGTTATCGAGACCGACCTCCTGCCCCAATAAGCCACCACCCAGCTCTCAAAGTGAAAGGACACCCTCTCATTCCCACATCTGGTGCACAGCAAGAAACTACAACCAATACTCCTGCTGACTCATAATATGTGGCCCTTCTTCCCCAACCCCCTGTTGCATGCTACTGGATTCAGCTTCAGAAGGACCCCCAGCTCAAGGACACTATCTGATCCCTGACTTTTGCATTTCACTTCTCAAACTCAACAAGACCATGGTGTGGGATAAAAATGTGCTCTGAATTTCACTCCCCACAAGAATATCTCAAAAGACTTAAATATTATTTGCAATACCTAGACTTTCCAGTATTGTTCTTTGATCCCTGTGTCTCATTCACTTTAATATTATGTAAAGCCATCTTTATGTAAGAGGGTTAACAACTATGGTGGTGTTGGTGGATTTAGGAAGAACAAATGTTTGTCCATCAAAACTTGACAAGAATTTCTTGTACGCATGTTTTTTTCACTAAAATACCTGTGGATTCTTCTTGTACATAAGAATATCACCCAGCTACTCTGGCCTTGCTTTCAGAATTTTCATATAGTTTGCCTCTAATTCTTTGTAGCTTAGAAGAACTATTTCATTTTCTCTCTGTTCTCTAATAGCATTATCATAGTTTTTAATCTTATTTTGTCATATAAGCTCTCAGCCAGGAGTCATTCATATCCTTTGGCACAATACTCTAGTTATGTCTTGAATTATTTCCTCTCTTGGACTGAAACTCTGATCCATGATTCCCAGGGTTCAAGATAGGAATATGACTTAAGTGTGGATTTAAGTCTTGGTGTGGTAGAAAAAGCATTTCTTTCAGGTGGACACACATGCTTCCAGATGATCTCTATAATGAATGGAGATTTGTTCCCTTCACCCCAATATCTGTGTTTTATGAACAAATTAACAGCATACTTTATACTAGTCTACCTCTCTTCCAATTGCATGACTTTTGGCTTCTAAATTGATGCCCTTTTAATATCCATAAAGGTTTATCTCCTGAATATACATATCAAGGCTTCATACCTTTAAATCTCTCTGCCACAATTTAAAACCATCATAAAGCAAGTAAAATGACCACTTATATCTGTTGAGGATGGAATTAGGGAGATTAAAAACCGGGGTTAAATCATGTACTTTTGCATGTAGGCAAAGTTTAATCACCAATAGTGCACATAGTCAGGAGTGATACCTGAGCCAAGAGCCAGGAGTAAGTTCTGAGCACTTCTAGGTGTGGCCTAGCAAGACCTCACTCACAAAAATGAGTTATTTCTCTCTGTGTATGGTGCAATTAGAATTCTATGAACAAGGGGCCGAAGAGGTGGCGCTAGAGGTAAGGTGTCTGCCTTGCAAGCGCTAGCCAAGAAAGGGCCACAGTTCAATCCCCCCGTGTCCCATATGGTCCCCCCCAAGCCAGGGGCAATTTCTGAATGCTTAGCCAGGAGTAACCCTGAGCATCAAATGGGTGTGGCCCAAAAAACCAAAAAAAAAAAAAAAAAGAATTCTATAGACAAAAAAAAAATCTATGTTTAAGACACAAAATGCAAAAGTTATAGACATATTGAAAGAATGGGCTATTTGCTTTTGTTATTTCAATGTCCATAAATGGTCAAGAACATGTTATTACTTGTAATGAGGTACTAATAGTACTCACAAAATTACCTATATGTATAGACTTAGACTATAAGTCCTTTTTTGGTAATTTTTCTGGGGTGGGGATCATATCATAGAGTAATGCTCAGGACTTACTCCTGGCTCTGCTCAGGAACAGTTCTTACAGTGTTCAGGGAACTATGGGGTGCTAGAATCAAACCCAATTTAGCTGTGTGGAAGGCATGCCCCTTACCTGCTATACTAATCCCCAAAACAGAGAATACAAGTTATAATTAATCCTAACTAAAATATTAAGGCAAACTATGAACTATAACAAGGTCTTGATTTATTTAAGATAAAAATTGCACATTGAAATAAATTGACCATTTTTTATGAAGGAGTATTTAAACACAGCACTAAGAAAATGATGCATATTTAAAAGTTGGGTGCCAATACTTGGTTCTGAAGCTCATTAAAACAAATGAAAGACTTGGAATATTCTCTGGCTCTTTTTTTGGCAGAAATTATGCATCCACATTGCAAATTTAATGATTCTATGCTTGTGATTAAACTTGAGTAATAATTTTTTCCTTTGAAGAATATAATAAATGCATGTGGCATCCATAATATTTAGTACTTCTCAGTCATATGGTAAAATTTCTGTGTGCTTAAAAATATTAACTCTTTTACATAATACCACTTGAGAATGAGTTCCATTTTATAGCTGCTATTATATTGAAACAAATATAAAAATATGGGGATTGTTTCAGGTCTATAGCAGAAAACCAAAAAAAATTGTCACTTACATAACTTAAGTCCAGGGTTAGACCCACCAACAAAAATTTGAGAATATCTTATTGTATTTTCTGCCATATGGTGTCATATCAGAATCATAGTATCTTGTTATCTACTCCTATTCTTTTTGCATAGACCTTTATGGATGGTATTAACTTATAGGAATCATCATTTAATTTCATTTTATACCATATACATACATAATTAAAATATAAATATTGCTCCAAATTGTCTATTTTGAGTAATATACCATTACTGAAGAACATATTTTCCCTGCATTTGTCCAAATATATTATTGGTCCATTAAATTATAAATTTATTTACTAAATGATAAGCAGTTTCCCTAATCCGATAATTACACCTCCTTACTATCCAACAAAGCAGATACCAATAGAAGGCAATCAGATAGCAGGTTCCAAGATCAAGCAAAAACAACTAACTTGAAACTTCCATACATGAAACATTGATCTTTTTTGATCAGTGGTCTTTACTACCATGCTGGAAGTCCTTGGCCATTCAAAGAGCTAAATGCGTCAGCTCAGATATTAAATAATCACCCTGTTTGACTGTTCCTTGAAGTCACAGATTGCTAATTCTTGCTTTGGTGCAGTTGCTTGGCCAATAAAATGGAATTCTGTTTAAAATAGCAATTTTTTTCTACCTCTAAAGTCTTCTGGAATATTGGAAACCTGTTAAAACTAAAACATATGTCACACACTGAGAAAGGGTTAGTCAAAGAAATCAGAAAAGCAAAGTCAAAGATGCAAATTAAAACCCAAGAAGAATCAATTAAACAGACACTGAAGGTGCGTTCAAATGATTAAAAGAGACAGAAGTGCATATTGTCATGAATAAATTAATGTGTGAGATTTAATATAGGTTAGGTGTGCATGGTTTCAACTTGTTATTTTATTATATTGATTAAATAAGCATGAATGTCCATGTAGCCTCTGTGTAATTATACAAAGCATGAATACAGTGAATTCCCTCAGCTAGAAGAATAATTAGAGAAAAGCCACACATTCTTCATCATGCACCTAAGTTTGTATCTTCTGATTTCTCACGAGTTCTCTTATTACCAAATGCTCTGGATATTTGAGCTGAATCATGATGAACCAACTTAGCTTTTGATCTCCAATATCCCTGCCTCCTTCCTGTACAGCTGAAGAAAGCTGGGTTAGGCTGCCATGTAAAAATATTTGGCATTATATATGCTTTCCAAAGAGATTTCCTGTTGACCACATATCTTTGAAAAACAATATGTGAATTCCAAGCATAATTACAACTCTAACTTTTCAGAGATGGAAACACAGAGAAAGTAAAGACATTTAGAAATACAAATTATCTTACAGTCAGAAGTTGCCAGAGGTTGGCACGTCCAGTTAGGCAGATCCTGTAGTGCAGAATTTGAACTGATGTTGAAATGTACACGATGCCCATCACCTCACACATTAGGACTTATCTCCCTGGAATTGAGTATATAAATCATTTCCTAGTTTCAAGTGAAGACTTAAAATCTAAAAGTTGCCCTAAGCTAGACTGAAATTATTTTTGCTTTTTTTTTGGGGGGGGTCACACCCTGTGACACTCAGGGGTTACTCCTGCCTATGCACTCAGAAATCGCTCCTGGCTTGGGGGACCTTTTGGGAGGCTGGAGGGATCGAACTGTGGTCCATCCTAGATTAGTGCATGCAAGGCAGATAGATGCCTTACCACTTGTGCCACCACTCCTGCCTCAATAGACTCATTGGGTCTTCTGTATCAGATGCATTTAACTATGTATGACAATACATAATATCTTATAATGTCATTCTTTTATAATCATTCCCTATTTTGTCCCTAATAATAGTTTTTGAATTTGAATTATTCTTTCTTTTTTCCAAGAGCTTTTCCCATACATTGTTTTTATTTTTTAAATAACCTCCATCATAAGGGATTATTTGTACCCCCTAGAAAAATACTTAAAAAGAAGTTTCCTGGATTTAGTCTTTCACACTACTATGACTTTCATAGACAATTCTCTTTTCCTAATACCAGTTATAATTCTTTTTGGTTGTCCCCAAGATATGTAACCATTTTTATCTCTTCCATGAATCTATTCACCACTAAATCAGACAGGCTAATAATACCTGGTAACTTCCTTGCTAAAATTTGATGTAATATCAACTTGGTCTTAACCCAAGGCAAATTAAGACCAAGACTTTGGCCCAGACTTTAATTCTTTCTGTTCACATTCCAGCTGGAGGGCTGAGTCTTAGTGGCATCTGTCCCCTTCACATGAGCTTTTAAAAGGGCCAAATGATCCCCATTTATTTCTCTCTCCCCACCCCACCCAACTTGTAATCATTTCAGAAATTGTCTCTGGGTCAGAAAAGGAAAAGGATTTTTTTTTTGTATGTCACTAGCAGTATAATGTGTTAATACGCACTAGCCATCAACAAAATAGTTGTAGACTGTGCAGCTTGGAGATGAAGTCTTCTGGTGAGACAGATATAATAAGGAAATTGCTTATCTCCAGGGCAGGGGGTGTGCAGATAGATTTCGAAGTAAAGTCAAATCTCTCGCTTCTTCAACGATTCTCACCATCAATTTTCCTATGAAGAAGTGGAGAAAGAGCTAAGTACTTTTTCCTGCAGTCATTCTTAAGAGAATAGAAGCAGTATTAGAAGCAAGTTAGAAATTTGAGACTGGACATGCTTTGCTACAGTTCAAAGACTTGTTGCTTTAAAGTCCATTTGGGATATATTGCAGGTATGAACATGATGAATACTCCAAATGAGTGCTTACTCATGGAAGGCAACTTCCTGGCTAGTCCTGCAAAGGCAGTCACCAGGCTACACTTAGATCAGGCTTATCCTTATGGTATGGAAACTTTTTTAAAAAATATTTTTTATTTAAGTAACATGATCATAGTTGGGTTACAGTCATAACCAGAACACCCCCCCTTCACCAGTGTAACATTACCCTCTTCCCCCTTCCCATCCCCTGCCTGTATTTGAGACAGGCATTCTACTATAGTTATTTGTTGTATTTTTTTCCTTAAAGGATAAGAGTAAAAAAATATAGTAAAGGTGTGATAGTGGCAATCACTGTTGTCTGCATAGGTCCAGAAAAATGGGGAAAATGGAAAAAAATCGTGACCTGATTACAAAAAGGCCGCACCCCAGAAATTTCTTGGCATAAGACCGACTCTGGGTTCTAGGCATACCAGTCTGCCCAACCCGAGTCATTCTCCGTGGTCCCGGTGAAACTTTTTCACACTTTAGCTATTGTTGGTATCAGATTCTTATATTTAAAGACTCTGGATTCTGTGCATTTCTTTCATCGATGTCAGGCTGATGTGGAGCATCCTCTAGTTTCAGCAGACCATTAAATGCGGAGCGATCTGCCCTACATGCAGACTGTTGCTGAGTCGTCTGGGTGTTGGGAACACTCTTTGGAGTAAGTCAATGCCAAAGCAGTGGTAGGTCTTCCCTGGTAGAGGCTTGGATCCTGGTAATGTTATAGACAATTATGTTTGTTTCCATAGATGGTATCCATTGTTCAGGTGTGTGTGGGCGATGCCCGTTCTGAGGCCTAAGCCAAATCATTATTCCAATGTTCAGGGTAAAAGGCCTAATTACATTACCAAATTTGTGTTCCCATCTCTATTAGATAAGAACTTGTTTGAATATATTATTTTTCCATTTTAATGTGCCTATGCAAAAGAGAAGCAATGCCACAAGATATTGTTGGGGGACGAATAAAGTCCAACATTCCCCGTAACTTGGTTCAAACATGAAATCTATAGAGATTTGCTTCTACCAGTATTGCTTATAAAACAGACCTCAAAGGGGGAAAATCAAACAATCAAATAACAAATACAGTGGGCAAAATTGTCACTATATGAGGATATTCAAAAAGGGTTATAGATGTTAAGAGAATACATCTGAAATATACAAAGGAGATACACGTGTCCCTTTTATGTTTTAGAAATAGTCCAAGACACCACTTTGGTCTGTGATTTGGACAAACGAAGAGCACATGGAGTCATGTCCTCCCCTTGTTGCCTGCTGAAGCTTCTGACTCCGCAAGAGAGGCGTTTGCTTCCTAATTGTTGGAAGTTAAAAGTTCACCAGTCCCCTCCCAGCCCCTTGCAGGAGCAAGGAAGACTGGGGTCTCTTTTAAATTGCACCTCACCGGAACCCACTTGCTGGGACCCTGAGCAGGTGTCCAGGAATAACCCTGGGGACAGGGAGGAAGGAGAGAGAAGGCTGTGGGGGGCAGCCGAGGCTGCATCTTCACCTTATCTTGGCCAAAAAGCCTACCGCATGGAACCTTGCCGTGACGTGTTGCCTGCTGAAGCTTCAGACTCCACCAAAAAAATCACTGTGAAAGATATGTAATCCACCTTGGCCAAAACAAAAATCATTAGTACAGAAAAATGGTTAAATGTGGGGTAACAAGAGCTGGGAATGAGGGAGTAAAGAAATAAAACGAGCTTCTGGGTGGCTTTCAGATTATGGCAAGCAGATGAAACACAATGATATCCCAATATTTGTCATTATGTTCCGTGGACTAGCGCCGTTTCACAATGGACAGGTTTAATAAGGAAACTTCTCTGGTAAGTCCTAAAGCCAGAACCTATTGTGATGCTATTCCCACCTCACTGGCTTGCCCAGCCATGTGGCCAGGAAAAGCCCTGGAGTTCCGGAAGAAGGAGGTAGAGAGGTGCTGGGGTGACCCATGTCCCGCACCCCTTCCTAGGCCTGGTTAAAGAGGCCTTTGGCATGGCGGAGGGCTGCCAAACGCCATGCTGGCAGAACCTCCCGGCTCCCAGGAAGGAAAGAGATCCTTCCCGAGCTAGAAGGCATGGTATGGAAACTTATTCCCGTCCCTGGGGTCTAGGAGCCATGGATTATAAATTGAGATGACATTTTACTTCTGCAGTTTGAAGAAAAAGAAAGTGGATACTATCAACTCAGATAACAGGTTGTTTATCATGAGAAAGTATTCAAGGATAAGAAAGTTTATACAGGTAGAATAAAGGCCTTAAAAAGGGGAAAAGTAGATGTGAGTATGGGGTTTGCCTAAAGAATAGTCTCTAGCTTCTGGGTTAAGGGCCGTGTTTTATGAGATGAGTTAAATAAGGCTTGTGATAATTTTTTTTTTGCAAATTTTTATATTTTATTTTGAACATAACTTTATCATTTTTCTTATAAATAAATACCTTAATTGAATCAGCATCAGATATACAGATACAAAGTTGCTCATGATTGAATTTAAGTCAGACAATCATTTATTTGCACACCTTTTACAAATGCAAATTTCTCACCATGGATGCCTCCACTTTCTCTCCTGCCCTCCTCCCTGTCCTCTCTTCTGTGGTCAGACATTTTCCTTCTCTCTTTCTTCCTTTCTTCTTTTTTATTTTTAGACACTATAGTTTGAAATATTGTTATTAAAGAAGTATCATGCATATCATTTTATCTTCTTTTATCTCTCAACTCTTGTCAAGAATAATCATTTCAAGAGCCAAAGTGATAGCACAGTGGCAGGGCGTTTGCCTTGCACATGGCCTACTTGGGACAGACCTGGGTTTGATCCCCAGCATCCCATATGGTCCCTGAGACAGCCAGGAGTGATTTCTGAGTACAGATCCAGGAGTAACCTCTGAGTGCCTCTGAGTGTGACTTGTGATAATTGAGTGGCTTGTGATAATTATTAAATGGTCTGGGTCTGTATAATAAGATCTGAGTAAAAGCTGGGATCATGTTGAGATTATAGTTTTGATCATATGTATCATGTATCATCAGCATCTCACCATACAGCTATGTGAAATATGAGTTAATATATACTTTAACCTTAAAAGGAAAGGGTAAAATTAAAATCAGGGGTCTTATGGACAGGTTAGAACTAGTTTTAAAATTTATTAGAATTAGTTCAGTTTCTTTTTTTATTAGTTTTTAACTCTAAGAATAACAAGAATGCCAGACATTGCTATACAGTTTTAGTAATTTTCTACATGGCTTCTGTTGTCTCAGGGTAGAAAGGGGTTTAATACAAGTGTTCCCTTGGAATTCACTGCTGAGGTTTTTTTTCTTTTTCTAATAGAAGGGTCACATAGAGTGACCTTATCAAGGGTCAGCTGATCTCGGCAAAGAGGCAATGTATGGGTTAAAATATACCTTATGTCAGGAACTGGAGAAGTAATAAAGCACTAACACCTTTTATGGACCACAGGCCATACCAGGAGTAAACCCTTGAGCACCACTGGGTGCTACCAAAAGCAATACAGTTTATGGAGAGAGAGAAATCCCCACTTGTTTATTCTACCTCCCCATTCATGAGATATATATGTATATATGTATATACATGTGTAATATGTATATACATATAATGGGGATTCCTGTGGGATAAGATAGATAAGCAGAAGATAATGTTCCCAAGGAAGAACTTTATTTTTCTAGATCATGGGACTCTGGTACCACTTTCTAATGGGGTTATGTGTGTGTATGTGTGTGTATATGTGTGCATGGACATGCACAGGGGGTCTTTTATATATGCTATTCTTCAATATAGTATGGATCTCCAGGAATGCAATTCAATTCTGACATTAAACTTCTAAATTAGCATCAGGTTCCATATTATTTGCTCGCTAATGCAAAACTGTTGTCTTTTTCCCCAATGGCCCTCAACCCCTCAGAAAACTGTCAAAGGCCCAAATCATTGCCTGTACTCCTGAATATATATATATATATATAATATTTAATATAATATAAATCTATAATCAGAGGTTCCCACAACAATACTCTGAAGTTTCACTAATTTGCTAGTGCAAAGCATTTAACGCATCAGATTACTGGTCTATTATAAGAGGATATAACTCAGGATCACCCAGCTGGAAGCTGAAAGAGATGTCTACAATAAAATATGGGGAAAGACATGGAGTTTCCTGCCCTCTCCCAACATCTCCATATGTTTAGCATCCTGGAAACTTACATACAGGGCTTATTAAAGCAGAGGTTTCCAAATTTATTTGGCCTGCCTTTATCTTTTTGTAAAAATGTCACTCAGCACTCTCTTAGAAATCTCATTTCTATAAAGGAATAATCAGAAAGTGTTCCTGTTCAAGATTTTTCTAACTTCTGCAGGGAAAAGGGTGGTGGTGGTAGTAGGACCTACTTTGGGTCATACTGGATTAAATCATTAGCCTTTAACTATTGGGTCAAAACCCAGTCTCTCTCAGGGTTTTGGGATTAAATTTCTAACACATACAGTTATTTATCCTAGTAACTAGCACTAACATATAGTGTTTCCCAAAAGAGAAATAAGTAACATGATAAAAGAATCTCAATTATTCTCATTATTTAAGAAATGTCAAAGATTTGTCAACTTTGGTAAGTTATTGATTTTGATGGGCTATTATCTGAAATGGGGTTTTATCTGTTATGCAAAGAAAATACCCTTAGGACTAGAGAGATAGTACAGTACAATGGGTGGGGCATTTGCCTAGCATTCAGGGTTTAATCTCTGATCTTTCCTATGGTTCCTCGGCATCACGGCATCACAATGGCACCTGAGCACCACAAGGAGGGAATCCTGACAATAGAGTCAGGAGGGATTCCCAAGCACTATTAGATGTGTCCATCTCTTAAAAAAAAAGACCACACCTAACCGAAATGATTTATTTCTCACTTAGCAGGAGGTCATCGGTTCGAATCTCGGCGCCCCATATGGTCCCCTGTGCCTGCCAGGAGCAATTTCTGAGCCTGGAGCCAGGAATAACCCCTGAGCACTGCCAGGTGTGACCCAAAAACCAAAAAAAAAAAAAAGAAAAAAAAGAAAACCATACTTAGAAAACCACTAACACTGACACATTGATTATAGACAAAATCCACCTATGGGTTGTTGGGATCCTCCTTAGCTACAGTTCTGTTTAGTTAGTTTGTTTGTTTTAAATAATTTAATCTTTTACTTTTTTCCATTCTTATTGAAGCTCATGATTTCAATACTGCTAATGATACTTTGCATACATAATTCCTACTATATTCATAACTATAGTGCCTGTTTCTGTCCATCAATGTCCTAAGAACCCCTTCGATCCATTCCCTTTTTCACTTCACCTAAGTAAGAATTATCCTTAGCCACTTTGTATGTCAGTGTTATTCATTTAACAAGAATAATTTATTAGGTAGTAGAACCTTCCATTCTCAATGTGTTTCTTTGTAATGATGTCTCAGATCTTAAGGATCATGTCTCTTAGTTAACCAAGTGTTAAAAATGAACTTATTCTTGTCCAAAATAGTCTTCTCAGGACAAACGGGGTACTTGGAATTGACAAAAATGCCTAGGCTTTCTCTAGGTGTCACTTGTAGCAAGTGGCCCGATAACTTCTTTATAGTTACAGAAACATATAGTATAGTGACAGAAACATTTATTTACAGATTTAGATTGATTAAAAAATCAAAATGCACTACATGAAAAAGTGATGTTCAGAGAGTTTCCAGGCAATATTTCACCAATAAATGATCTCTATGAATATTGGTGCTGCAGAGAAATGATTATTTCTTTAAGTTTCTAGAGCATTAAGAAAGATATTGATTTTCCATAGATATAAATCAGCAGAAAGTGTGAATATGCATTTTATAGGAAAATCTATATAGGATGAAATAAAGGATGAATCAATAGGTTTCTTTAGTGGTAAACATTCAAAAACATAAAGGGCTCTTCTTGTTAGACTATTTACTCTGTTTCTCTAAAAAGCCATCTGGGTTGGCTTTTACCATAAAGATCATGGTTAATCAGAAAATGTATTTTTTAACAAGAATTGTTAAGGAAAAGAGAAAAAAGTATATAAACATTTTTTTCAGGAATTCAGAAAATATATATGACAAAGTTAGTTTTTCTTTTAAAAGTTAAAATTGGTACTCTCCTCCCGCTCCCCACCCCCCAAGCACCCTTTTTTAATTTTAAACTAAATATTTGGAAAGCTGAAACTTGTACTGGGAACTAGTAACCAGTCATAAGTCTTTTCTACCTTGGAAACTTGGTTGAAATCCAGCTTGAAAGATTAGCTAAGTGTTATTCCAATTACGATCCAGGTTGGTTTTAGTTTCTGGAACTGAATAGGGTTCTTTTTGTTTTTGTTTTTTGTGCCACACCCAGTTGGGCTCAGGGTTAACTCATGGCTCTGTTGTTCAGGGATCTCTCCTGGCAGTGTGCAGGGGGACCATATGTGCTATCAAGAATTGAAACAGGCCTCAAACTGCAAGCACCTTAACCTCTGCAATATCTCTCTGGCCCTGGAATTAGAGTAGTTTTTACATGAATTTAACTAAGAAATAAACTATTTTAGGATCTGCTAGAATTCTTTTTTCTTAATCAGTTTATGACCTTTTTAAGTCCTGGAGAGCAATATTCAGCTGTTTTTTATTGTTGAGTCCACTGAAGAAAGAGTCTATGTCTTTCTGAATCTACAAAGTAGGACTATTCATTAACACAATTATTTTTTTTTTTTTTAGTGGATCACACCCTTCGATACTCAGGGGTTATTCCTGGCTCTGTGCTCAGAACCCTGGTTGGTTGCATGCAAGACAAACACCCTATCCACTTTGCTATCACTCCAGCCCCTGCTTGACACATTTTTGCTCTTGATTTGTTTTGAGTCTCAAACAGGTTTCAAATGCTCAGAGCCCACTCCAAATAGTCATTGGTTAATCATATTGGATGTGTCAGTGAGATGGTGCTGCTCAGTGGTACTGAGGACTCCCAGAGCTACAACAACAACAACAACAACAACAACAAAAACTGCTCAGGGGTCTTCATGGATATACCTAGCAGTGCTTGGTTTCATGTATTGCTGGGATAAAGTTGGAACCTGTGCTAGTCATGCACTTCTAATTCCAAACCTACCTTCTCAGTCTCAAATTGTTCCTCCACTTAATACAGAATTTAAAATTGTAGCAAGTATAAATGGACATGACTTGGATAGGGTCATATAGCTATTTTGATATGCCTAGGATACATGTTCTTTCTATCAGGAGTGGGCATACTCTTTTGATATGGTGAACTTGCCTAGATATTGAAATAAATGAATACTTGCCTCTATGTCTCTGTCTTAATTTTATAATATAATCTTAAGATATAATAATATATAGTATATAGATTTAAATCTATAACATATAACATGAAGAAAGACACCAAATGGATTAATTAAATCTATGGAGAAGTTACAATTGTATTCATAATTCAGTCATAATTTGCAAGCTATCAAATAGAATACTAATAGGGATAATAGTAGTAGGGAGATATGAAGAGCTTAGGGGTGTGATTTCCATATTGTAAATGCATTGCTATATATTCTAAACCAGGGGACTCAAACTCGCAGCCCGCGGGCCGTTTGTGGCCCTCCGAACAACATTTTGTGGTCCGTGCGGCCGGCCTTCAAATATCGCAGTATTCGCGATTATTTACTTACCGAATAATCGCAAATAAAAATCGCATTAGTAAGAAAAAAAAATCACACTAAACATTCACATACCCCGAGCAGTTCCATTCGGGGTATGCAAATGTTTAATGCGATTTTTTTGCGATTTTTTTCTTACATAATGCGATTTTTTTATTGCGAATATTCGGTAAGCGAAAATCCCTTCTGTGGCCCTGCCTCACCCCAACTTTGCCTCCTGCAGCCCCCAGGTAAATTGAGTTTGAGACCCCTGTTCTAAACCAATTATTCAATGCTGACTTTGAATTCTTCAAAGCCTTTAATATAGTCAGAAAAACTACCCCTCTTTCTCTTTTATTCCCCTAGCTATTTATCTATACACCCACCCATCTGTCATCTACTCCATATCTATCTATCTATCTATCTATCTATCTATCTATCTATCTATCTATCTATCTATCTATCTATCTATTTTTCTATTATCTATCTATCTATCTATCTATCTATCTATCCTATCTATACTATCTATCTATCATCTACTATCATCTATCTAATCTATACTATCTATCTATCTATCTATCTATCTATCTATCTATCTATCTATCTATCTATCTATCTATCTATCTATCTATCTATCTATCTATCATCTATCTATCTATCTCTAGCTATCTCTCTGGATTTAGATCTAGATAGTTATAGATGTATTATAGATGTAAATACACATACACACTGCCTTCTGTGAGAATGTCATATATATAGATCATTGCTTTTTATATTTCCAGGCAGCACTGTTCACATGACGTGCAAGGAGAATGGGCACCCCCCGGAGTTGTGCAGTGTGTAATGCTATACATTTATCCTGAATATGTCAGAGCTGTCATCATATAAAGGTCTAATTAAATCAGGAATGTTTTGCTATTCTTTTAAAATGTCTCAATCATTAATGAGTTTGAATATTTCATTTTTATTAGTGAAATAGTTTTGCTTAAAATAATTGTATTCAAGTAACCAATCTAATTTGGAGAAAATTGAAGGATCCAAAAAAAGACTTAAGAGATGGTTACTTTAGCATAAGCATTTAATATAGATGAAATATTTAATATAGATGAAGTTTATTCTACTTAAGACAAAATAAATAGGGAAATAAGGAAGTCTCCAAAATAAACAAAAGCTGAAACAATTCTCCCCTTGGCACCTACCATAGTGTGTGGAATCCCTAATATTAGGCATTTCTTTGAATCATGGATTTCTCTCTAGAGGGTTTCTCCAGGAACTTATTAAAGTTATGATATGTCCACTCAGCAAAGCAGCACATACCTCATTAACCATTACTATTAATTTATAATACTATTTGTTAATAAAATACTTATTATTAAGGACCTAATATTTTCCAGACAATAAAGCTCGCCTGTTACCAACTTGCTCCCAAAGACACTTTAAAACAAACTAAACAACATGTTTATGTTATATCTTTATTCTAAAAATAGAGCGATAATTTTCCAAAAGGGGATATGAGAAGTTGATCAGGGAGTTTTAGTGCATTTTATAATTGTGGTTACGTATTTTGGGACGTGGTTTATATTATTGCAGTAGCTAAAACCATTATCTACATTGTAATACATTTATATTGTGCATTGATTTTTTTCTCCTTTTTTTTATTACTACCAGCACCAAATAACACTTTTAGAGCCAGTTTACATTTCCTATAGTTGAGAGTAGAATATGTTGAAAAGAAAGGCAAATTTGTCAGAAAAGAATGGGGAGTGGAAGACAGAGCCATAGTACAGTGAATAGATTCCTTATCTTGCACATCACCAATCCGGGTTAATTTGTTATCATTCCAGATAGTATCCTGTGAATCACCAGAAATAATTCCTGATTTTAAAGTCAGCACTGAGCACCACTATGTGAAACCCAAAAAGCAGAAAAAAAGTGTGAAGAGAGAGGTTACCATTTCCTGCCTTTGACTATTTTATTTTTCTGTTTATCTTCAACATGTTGATGTGTGGGATGCCACTTTTCTCTATTAAAACACACACACACGCACACACAAGCATTTGGTTGAACTATTAGCATGCACTTGTTCTTCAGAAGTACTCACATCAGAGAAAGATGAACTGTGTGATGGAGTTTAGAAATATTGGTTGAATTCAGGGGGAGGAATTAAAACTCTAAAATCTACATCAGCAAACACAAATTTTAGAAACTATGGAACCACTCAGTGAAAAAAAAATTAAGGGATAAAGTATTGACAAACTTTAGTTCAAAAGCCTAAATTGTATTTTTATTTCCATTTGTTCCTTATTGATACCACTTCATGAGTTTTAGGAATGTGAGATTTTAGTCTAAATTGTTCAGAAAATGATAAAGAGAGTATGGAGGATATTGCTTACATCTCTAGCACTAGTGTTTCAAAGTCCCTTGACAATAGGGATAATTTCAGAGAGGGGTAGGAGTAAATCCAATACAAAAATGCCATACTACTGTGCTATCGCTCTGGTTCCAATTTCTATCATTTTTATGGTGAAATTATTTGCATACTTGATCATTATCAATCATATATAATTTTAAGAAAGGACAGACTTTGCACATATACAGGCGTCAATCAGTATAAATGAATTGAAGTTTCTCAGAAGTATGTGTGAAGTTGGGCCATAAGTATCTAAAGCTTAATAACTGAGCCAAAACTCGGGCAAATGAATGAAACTTACTTAACTTTTTATTTATTTAAAATGTATTTTATCAAGCAAAATACATTAAAACTTGGAGATTATTTGAGTACACTTACTAATCACTAGGGGATAAGAAATACATATTACACCCCAATCAAGGACTAATTATTGTAGACATTATTTAAATCTGTTTAAAAGTCTACATGTGTGAAGATATACAGATTCATTAAAATAATAACAGGATAATGAATTTCTTTATGTTGTCATTTGTTTGTATGTCCATTAATGTGTTAGCCTAGAAACTAGCCATGACTTGATATACAAGTCATATTTATTGGTTGACCATAGAAATAATATTTTCTATTAACCTTTTGAAGCATTTTTTATACTGTTGCCTTCTTTTTGGATGGTTTTGTCTATCCTTTGGGTAACTCATAAGTGTAGATGGGATTCATGAGCCCATTTGCATGTACAGTGAAAGTGAGGTTTAAAAGTAATGTACCTCTTGAATCCTTGCAAAACTCTAATATCAAACTATTGATTCTTTTTTCAGTCTGTTGTGTGATCTCTGGTTTACATTTGCAATTTACATTAGTTATTAGGAGGAAGTATCAGAACCAAAATACATGTCTTTGACAGTGAGTATCTGGGAGCCATTATTGTCAGGGTGCTTAAAAAACATACCATGAAGTATTTGGGGTTCTGTATTGCCATCGAACTGCCATGGTCACAGGAATACTGGCTTTGTCTATGTGAAAGGAATAGCCAGACTGTGAAACAGTTTGCTTGCTTTGGCCCCATTCTCTTTTGGATCATTACACAGCCCAATCAATTGTGAAGCAATTGGCTCTCAATTTACCCACATGTAGTTAGATGAATCCATATGCACACTTAGACTCTTGTACTCCCACTCTCACTGTGCTTGGGCTGAAAATCCATGCCTTGAGTTCAAATATGATGCAGGAATTGCAGGGACATTGGAAGAGAAAGGAGAGAAGAGCAGTTAATAGAGCCAAGTGATTAGAGTTCATGCTTTGACTCATTAGCCTGTGACTCTGAGTTAGACTATCTATTCAGCATTTGTGTGCTGCCTCACCTGTTAATTGGGGGTATGATCCTTCATCTTAGGCTTACTTTGAAGATGGAGGAAGGGAATCAATTAAAAAAGAAATATGAGTATAAAGCCCGTGAAACAGGGCAATAACTCTTGGTATTTGCTGATTATCATCCTTGCCATCTTTATCCTCATCCTCACAATCATCATCTTCACTATTATCAACATCAGATCAGCATTATTTTCTAAGAGACAAAATTTTGATAAATAGATGAGGGAGACTACTGAGTTTGAGGCAGAGATAAGAGGAGACTGCCAACGTGGATGATGCCTGAAAGTTGGAGTGTCATGCAAATGCAACTAGAGTAGGTCTAGAATCAGAGATTGCATTTGTATCCTTTGAAGAGAGGCTGTTTTAATGTGGTCCTTAATGTTGAGATCAGACATTGAATCATCGGGCCTGCTTAGAGAGCTCAAAGGGGTAGATTTCCTATGTTGTGTTCAGAAGGTTCAAAATTGAACCATTGCATCACATGATTCTCTGTCCATGGCCAGGAGCAACTCCTGAGTGCTGAGTCAAAAACAGCCACCGAGTTCTTCTGGCTGTGGCCCACAAAACAAAATTAATTTGTAATCATTCACAGGTTATACTGGTATTTAGATTACTTGGAAAACGTGTAAATTTTGAGAATGTCTTATTTACCTTTAAGTGAAAAAGATTTGCAAAAAATAGCCACAGGGCTTTAAAAATAAAGGCAAGATGGCGAAGCAACTTAACAAGATTATATGTAGCATATAAAATATTTTTTGTATAATTCTACAGATAAAACTTTTTTTCTGATATTCTGTTTCTTCTTTCTGCTTAATTTTAGGAATCTCTGTCCTGTCTTTATCAATAATAGCTTTTTACTCTAAAAAGGCAGTCAAGCGCAATGAAAATTCCCATGTAAGCTATTGCATGAGTTCTTACTGCCGTGTGAAGGGTGGTAGTGTGTGCAGCTGTGAGATTTTCTCAGAAGGTAGGATTTTAAAAAATTCTGAAAGTGGAATGATTTTCTTGTTCCAGAGACTGAAATGACTGGAAGGAATATACTGCAATAAGTTCTTTAAATAAGGAACAGACTAAAAGCCCTTATTACATCATTGCCATCCAATTGCTTTTTAATTGTGAATTGTCCCTTCACAGGGGATATATGCAGAACTGATTTCAGAGGACATTAACTCCAGATTCCTGGATGCAGCTTGCCCAATTTCCCTCCTGTAAGTAACAAGCTGCCTGAGCTTCATGCTGCTCCGAGGTGAGAATTCTTGACACTGTTCCTCCACATTCCTCAAACCAGACAGTAGGTATCATTATTTTTAATGGAGGAAACATTCTAGTTTTCTCTCGAGAAGGAGGGAGATAAAATAAGAAAAAAGAAGGAAAATGTGAGACACAGCGACAAAAACACAGAAAGAGCCAAGACACTGGATGGAGATAGGAGAAACTGACCCTTATGTTCCACCTTTGAGTTGGAGAGGAAATGATGGGCCATAAATCCACTCATGGATTGCAATTCTGCTGGGTGTTGTTTCATGCCTTGGAAATAGTTTCCTTTTTAAAGAGTTGAAATTTATTTTGTTTTCTTTTTCTCTAGGTTTCCTTCTTATTCCGGGTTGTATTCCTTTTCTACATGCATGTCTTTTTTTTGGTTATCATTGGGATTTTTGTTTGTCTGTCTGGGAGTGCCATTCTTGGTATTGCTCAGGTTTTTTTTCTGGTTCTCTGCTCAAGGATCACTGCTGATGGGGTTCAGAGGACCTTGATCCCATCTGTCTTTTTGTTTTTTCTTTTAAAAGCTTGGTCTGTCTTTTATTTTCATTTTCTTCTCATTTTCTCATGTTTTCTATCAATTGTATGTATACATATATATGTGGTTTTTTGAATAAAATTATGAGAATTCTTTTTTTAATAATTGTTAAAGGGGCCAGAGCAGTGGCGCAAGCGATAGGGCATTTACCTTGCACATGCTACCTAGGACTGACCACAATTTGATCCCGAGGCGTCCCATATGATTCCCCAAGCCAGGAGCTATTTCTGAGCACATAGCCAGGAGTAACCCATGAGCGTCATCGGATGTGGCCCCAAAACCAAAAAATAAATAATTTTCTTTATAAAAATGTGCCTCTTATTATTTCATAATTTTTTATTAACATTAGGCCTATCATTTGAATTGAGAAAAATTGTGTTCTCTGAGACACATTTATTTCTCTGGGTGTTTTGAGAGACACATCCTTGGGTGTGTGGTATACCCCAAACCCACAAATGAGAACAGTGGAAAAAGTAGCTCTCTAGTCTGTTTTCAAATAGGCTGCTTTCACTAGGATTAGGTGGTATCTCTTCTACTTTTCTGTGAGAATTCACTCAGAGAAACCACGTTATGCCTGGTGACAGAACCTACACAATTTAAGTTACTTTATAGGTTGCAGGATGAAAGAATGTTGTTTGTTCAAGATCAGATGAGCAGAAGTGCTTATTAGGTGTACCTTGTTAAACCAGCCTCTGCCTTAAACACAATGATTGTCTTTTGGTGGAGGTTAAATTACAGAGCTTCTGCTATGTAACCAGGTAGACCATTGAAGTCTTGCTGAGAAGAGAAACCCATTCTGGTGCTCCTAGAAATATTTGATTCCTTCTAGGTAGAGAAAAATTTGAAACATCTGACATGACAGCATTCAGGCATTTGGGGAGAGACCTTCACTGTAAGATGCATATTTTTGGATCAAATGTACATTCCTGTAAGATGAAAACCAAACATAAGATAACTTGTAATCACTTTTCCTATTATGGAAAACTTTTAAGAGCTTTGTAAAGAGTTATGATTCTTTTGGATTTGTTTGAATTTTAAATCTTAGGCGAGAGTGCAATTGTAATTTCTCTCTCTCTCTCTCTCTCTCTCTCTCTCTCTCTCTCTCTCTCTCCTGAGATATGAACAGTTTAATGAGTATCTGAATAGGAAGTTGTTTTTTTTTAAATTGTTTTATGGTAAAATTTCGATATGCTATTAGTTATTTCCCATTTAAAATTTATTATTTTCTTTTTATATTTTGAATCAACATGACATACATTTACAAAGCTGTTCATGATTGAGTTTCATTTGTACAATATTCACCACTCATCCCTTCAACAGTGCATATTTCCCATCCCACCCTTCTGTTTCCCACCCACCTGTCTCTATGGCAGACATTTTCTTTTGTCTCTTGTTCATTTTTCCATTTGTTGCCCCCCTTTTTTACATCAATTTGACATGTTTAAAAGAAGTATCATAAATATCACTTTACTTCCTTTCAGTATCCAGTTCTTTTCCAAAGTGTTAATTCCCAGCTATTATTTACATAGTTGTACCTTCTCAGCCCTAACTGCACTCCTCCAATCTTTGCGACATGCTTATTACCTGGTCCCCACCTCTAATTGTCTTTGAGTATTATTACCATACTGTTATTGTTATATTACACAAATGGATGCAATTATTCTGTCTATTTCTATCCCTTTGAGTCATTTATCTCAGCATAATACATTTTTATAATACATTTTTATATCCATCCATGTTTAAGCAAATTTCATGAATGTACTACAGTTTTTTAATCCTCTCATCTGTTTTAAGACACTTGGGTTGTTTCCAGATTCTGGCTATTGTGAATAATGCTTAAATGAACATAGGAATGTAGATGCCTTTTATACCCTGTAATTTTGTTTTACAATACATTTTCAGGAGTGGTATTAATAGGGTATATGGGAGTTCGATTTTTTTTTTTTTTTTACTTTTTGGGAAGTCACACATGGTGACTCTCAGGTGTTACTCCTGGCTCTGCACTTAGAAATCGATCCTGGCAGGCTCGGGAGACCATATGGGATGCCAAGAATCAAATCACCATCTGTCCTTAGTTGGCCATGTACAAGGCAAATGCCCTACCGCTGTGCTATGTCTCGGGAGTTCGATTTTTTTGAGGAAGATGCATAGTGTTTTCCAAAAAGACTGGGCCAGTATACATTCCCACCAACAAAAATGAGAGTCCCTTTATCTCCTATCCAGGCTAGCACTGGTTGTTCTTGGTCTTGATGTATGCCAGTCTCTGTGGAATGAGGTGATATCTCATTGTGGTTTTGATTTGTGTCTCTCTGATGATTAAGAATGTGGATCATTCTTAATCTGTATTTAAAATCAAGAAGGTTCTATGCCTTAAAAAAATGAGAACCAGAATATAAAGACTTCCCATGCAATAGTAGAAACTATTTATACAATATACATCTGTCAAGGGATTAATATCAGAGATATGTAAGGTACTAAGAGCTTAATAAGAAAAAATATTGAACCCTATCAAAAATGGGAAGAAGAGATGAATGATAATTTCTCAAGGAAGAAATACAAATGCCCAAAGGGCATATGAAAAAGTTCTCCACATCATTAACCATTAGGGAGATTCAAATCAAGTACAATGAGATATCACCTCACACCACAGAGACTGGAACACATCAAATTAATTATTTTTAAAAGAAACAATTTTTCTCTGAAGAGTAAAACTAACTCAAAAGTTTGTCAGAATATCACAAGAGTAATTCCTGTGGAATTTATAAAAATCTAAAGATGTCATGTTCAGATTTTAAGATATTTAAAATAATTGAAAGTGCTTTAAAGAAAGAATATGTGCATATTTTTCTATATTTACAATGATTATAATGATTGCCTAGACAGATACAAATTTGGTTTACCCATTGCCCTGCAAATATTGTGTAAAGTTGTGTTAAATTCTGCTGCATCATTTGGTGCCTAGGAGTTTAAATTCTATCGGAGAAAGTCTTTCTGAGAAGGACTGACTAGAGCCATAGTACAGAGGGTAGGGCACTTTCCTTGCATGTGCATGACTCTGGTTCAAACACCTGTCACATATGGTCCCGTGGAATCTAGGAATAATCCCTGAGCACCACCACTTTAAACAAACAAAACAAAACTCAACTAAACTGAAAGCTCTCTGTCAGTTATTATGAAAAAGAAAGGAGGAGATAATTTTGAGATAATACCAAGTATGTCCAAATGTAAATGAGACCAAGTGAAAACACATCTAAGAGACAGCTTTATTTTGAAGCAGTGCTTTCACGCCCTTGATTCTGTTTGCCTCAATAGATTCCCCAAGTTTTGTAATTGTTCAAGGTACACTTTCTGGTAGTGAACTTTCATTTCTACTCACCCACCTCCAGTAGAATGTAAATCTCATAAGTGTGAAATTAAGTTAAAAAATATATAGCCCTTTAAAAGTTTGAAATAAGCAAAAAGCCTGACCTGATTTTCCTTATTTTCTTGTATGTGCTATTTTCTTTTCTAAGAAATATTTGTTTTCTTCAAACCACACAGTTTGAGCTATGTAATGGCTATTGCTACAACAATTATTGTATTTTCTTCTTTAGCAAGTGTGATTTTTGTCCCACTTAAGGTGAACTCTTCCTTCTGAAAATCTTTATTCCTATGAGCGATTTTATTTATTTATTCAATATAATTACTTTATTTAAGCAAGCAGTTAAAAAATCATGATTGAGTTTCAGTCATTTGCAGTACACCACCCTCACTAGTGCACATTTCCTACCACAAATGTCCCCAGTTTCCCTCCCACCCACTCTCCTCTGCCTGCCTCTAGGGAGGCATTTTACTTCTCTCTTGCTCTCTTCCCCTCTCTCTCTCCCTCTCTCTCTCTTTCTCCCCCCTCTTCGTTTTTTGGCATTGTGGTTTTCACTATTGCTAATGAATTGGTACCAGGCATCACTTTATCCTCTTTCAGCACCCAGTTCTTGTCCAGAGTGATCAGTTCCAATTATCATAGGCATAGTGGACTCTTCTTGACCCTAACAGCATTGACCACTCTTTGTTGCAAGCTCTAACCATGGACTGGACCTCCTGATCCTCACCTCTACTCTCTAGATATTTTTTCCATACTATTATTTTTCTTATGTCCTACAAATGAGTGTAATTATTCTATATCTATCTTTCTCCTTCTGATTCATTTAATTCAGCATAATAATCTCCATACCTACCTTTGTATAAGCAAATTTTATGACTTCATTTTTGCTAATAGTTGAATAGAATTCCATTGTGTAGGTGTACCACAATTTCTGTAGTCACTCAGCTGTTCCCGGATATCTGGATTGTTTCCACATTCTGGCTATTGTAAATCATGCCACAATAAACAAAAAGAATGGTATAGCTGTATGTATTGTTGACTGATGTGGAAGCTCAATTTCTAGGTTTTTGAAGAGTATCCATATTACTTTCTAGAAAGGCTAGATCAGTCTACACTGCCCCCAGCAGTGAATTTGAGTCACTTTCTTCCCCCAATTCTCACCAGCACTTGCTTTTCTTGTTCTTTGTGATGTGTGCCAGTCTCTTGGGTGTGAGATGATATCACCTTGTTGTTTTGATTTGCATCTCCCTGGTGATTAGTAATGTGGAGCATTTTGTCATGTGTCTTTTGGCCAACTTTTTCCCTTGAGGAATTGTTTGTTCAGTTCTCCCCATTTTTGGATAAAGTTTTATGTATTTTTTCTTGCTAAGTTATATCAGTACCATGTATATATTAGAGATTAGCAACTTACTGATGGGTTTGGAATGAATAGTCTCCCGTTCTCTGACTAGTCTTTATATTTTAGTTATTGTTATCTTTGAGGTACAGAAATTCTCAGTTTAATATAATCCCATTTGTTTAGCTTTGCTTGCTCTTGCTTAGACAGTGGTGTTTCATCTTTGCAAATGCTTTTAGCTCCAACATCATTGACTGTTCTGCTTACATTTTCCTTTGTGTTCTTTATGATTTCAGCTCTATTATCAAGGTCTTTATTCCATTTTGATTTGACCTTTGTGCATGGTGTTATAGAGTGTTTGAGTTCACTTTTTTTAAGGTGAATCTTTACTTCTGAAAATATCTGTTCCTATACACCATTATTTTAAAATGCAAAAGGAATACTGTCACATTAGCAATAGTAAAATAATGCAATATTTAAATGTCTCAACTAAGGATATTTATAGAAGTAAGACCAGGAAATGCTAAAACAGTGCAATGAGATCTGAGTCCTATCCCTGAGAGAATACACATGAGTTTCACAGTTTAGATTCTGTAAAATTCTATCCTCCTGGAATTTCCTTTTCCTTGCTACCCAATGCATTAACTTTATAGGGATAAAAGATGCCATTCTGTGATACTGTCCCAAAATATTTCTCTACTTTGTATTTCATTAAAAAGCAAAAATAAAAAGCATAGGTTCCCTTTGTTATGCTACCACAGATTTCTTTTGATCATTGTATATCTATTATATTTTGTGCATATATTGTTGGTTTGCTAATTGTTTAATAGAAGTAGCCTTATGCTTTATGATCACATAACATATATTCATTCAAATCAGGAATTGACTAGTTGCTTAATAATGTTTGGCAAGCCAAGATCGCGATTTACAGATGATTGGCTGCTAGATCATGACCAGACTGTATATATCTTGGGACCAATAAAAAAGCCCTAGTCTAGGGTTTGAACTACGACCTGCCCAATAACCATGTCTGGCAGAGACAATTGCAACGGAATGGGGCTTCTGGAAACACAAAGAAAGACGCTATCCTAGGTGCTATCCTAGGTTCAGTGCAAAGACCAAGACCACCAACCACAGAAGATTGATTGAAATGACACTGAGGGAACAGAACTTCTAGAACCACAAAGACTGACTTCATCTTAAGTCCCATTCCTGGACCTGTGCAGATACTGAGATCTCTAGATACAGAGGTCTGATTTTATCACCTGGGACAGAGCAGAAGTCTTCCAAACACCACGAAAGCACCACCAGGAGAGTAAATGATCCTGAACACAGTCTATAGTTAATCCCATGACAATATACTCCAAGGGTGGAGAAACCCCATATCTCTTAGGCCAAGTGAATTCCTTTTCGAATGACCCCAATATTTACTGTGCCAGGGCAGGAGGGAAAAAAAAGCAAAAAGCACAAAACATTGTTTATTTTTTATATATTATTTTATCTTCATTTATTATTATTATTATTATTATTATTATTTACCTATCTATTTTAGGTCGATTTATTTGTTTTGGTGTGGTTATTGAAGTTGTTGTCCCCATTTATACTTATTTTTTTCTCTTCTTTTCTTTTCTTTCTTTATGTGCTCTGCCATGTTTCTTATCTCAAGACCATGGCTTTTTTTTTTTTTTGTGGTGCTTATCATTATTGTTGGAGTCCTCACTGGATATTTGACACTTCTTTTTGTACTGGTGGAGTGTTTCACCTTCTTTTTCTCCTTTGTCTCTCAAATCGATGATGAGAGCCTCTAGAAGGATTCCGCCCATTTTCGGTGTATTAGACTTTTACCCCAGTTTATTACTTTTCTCTTCTTCAAACAAAACCACATAACTTGAACTAGATAGTCCTGCCTCCCAGTTAGAGGGGGAAATAAGGGAGGAACCAAGACCAAACAGGTGCAAGACTACTAAGTAGTAGGCTAGGTACAGAGGGGACCACATATTCTAGCAGCCCTGGGGGTGAGGGAAGAGGATATGGGAGGTAGGACGAAAATGGAGGTGTAGGGAGGACAAATTGGTGATGAGAATCACCCCCTGATTTTATGTAAATATGTACCTAAAATATTATTCTCAACAATATGTAAGCCACTATGATTAAGATAAAAATTATATTAAAAAAACAAAAAGTAAATAAATGTTTGGCAACTCGTACAAACATTCATTAAGAAACTCAAATCTGCCAGCTGGTAACCTGTGGCTTTCTGCTATCTACATAGTAAAGTTCTGTAAAAAACTGTTTATATTTTAGGCCTAGAAAGTTAATACAGAAAATAAGGTGCTTAGGTAAAGCTGGATTTAATTTCTTGCACCACAAATGATCCCTTGAACACTGCTATCAGTGATGTATGAGCAAAGAGCCAAGAACAAGCCTGAATCACAGCTAGCTGTGGCCCCCCAAACAGAATTGCTACTTTCCACTTACATTGGAATACAGAAATGTAAACATATTTGAATTTTATGATGCGGCATTTTATCTGTACTCTTGTGTTCTATTCATTTTTAAATTTGATTGTAATATATTTATTTGATTTTCTGACATATTCAGTTGTGTTGCAGAGGCTCAAAGCACTTAAAAAGGAAGGATTCTTTTCATTCTCAACAGAACCTCTATGACAAAATGAGGGGAAATGCCAGTCTGCAGTGGTAAAAGTTAAGACATAGAACTTTTTTTTTTTTTTTCGGTTTTTGGGTCACGCCCGACAGCACTCAGGGACTCCTCTTGGCTCTACATTCAGAAATTGCTCCTGGCAGGCTTGGGGGACCATATGGGATGCCAAGATTTGAACCACTGTCCTGCATGCAAAGCAAATGCCTTACATCCATGCTATCTTTCCAGCCCCAAGACATAGAACTTTTTAAGAAGTGATATAGTTTATAACTTTCAAGTTATCACAACTAAATGAATAGATGTATCATTAGAGTCATTGCCTTGATGAAAAAAGTATTCCTATATAATCAAAATGTTTTATAGAAGCTGGAATATAGCCTTTCTTTGCATTGTTACAAATCTGTGCAAACTATATCTACTTAAACTTCAGGAAGGTTCTCATATACAGGTTTCCTTGGATCTTGTCAATTTTTCTCTCACCTTACAGGCGATCCTTGGAGTACTCTTCATTCACTTTAGGCTCCTATCCTTGAGCCCTGTCTAAATATGATCAGAAATTCATATTATTAAAACCATCTAAATACTTGTTACACTAGAGATAAAATGTATACATTAATTGTTCAAAATCTTATTATTAAATTTATTTCAGTATCTCTTGCATATTTTGTTCAAAAGATTAGCAAATAGAAAGTTGTCTAATTATAGATTTACTTAGCCTACTGCAGTCTTCTAGAGAAAAGGAGTGTGAGAGATGATGCATCCTGATAGCTGACCTGTAGCCATAACATAAAGTGAATTTCAATTCATATAACTGTTTTCCAAGAAAAGTGCAAAATGATGTTCTTGAAATAATTACATGTAAACACACAGTGCAAGTATTACTGATTATAGTTGCCAAACTCAATGAGGAAAAAAAATGAATAAATTAGTTTCTGTGATCCAGAAAGTTAACATCACAAATCAACATGCAAAACATTAAAGGATGCACTGTAATCATCTCATTATGCTTCAGTTAAAAGAGGACAATGACTTACCAGGCAACTTTCTATAGAGAATATCTTATTGCTGGGCATGTGCTATACAGTGGGTAATGTACTTGTTTTGCATGTAGCTGGCCCAGTTTTAATTCCTAGTATCCTATATTATTCTCTGAGCACTACCCAGAGTGATTCCAGAGTGCAGAGCCAGCAGTGAGCTCTGAGCATCACTGGGTGAAGCCCAAAATTAAAACAAACAAAATATATTGCCTAGAGGTAGATCTTCCTCTTGAAATGAAAGAGAAATTCTTTCTGACTGCCATCATCTTATCTGCCATGAATAGGTTATTTCAAATAGACCTGAAATAATGGTTCCTTTGAATATTTGTGGAAGGGAAAATACTTTTGAAGTTGTCAAATCTCAGCTAAAGACAAGCACTAAATTTCATTTGTTAGAATAAAACTTTTGATAACTGTTGAGACTATAAAACCCAGCAAAGGGACTAAAGAAAAATTGTCATAAAAATACTATCAAGACTGAAAGATAACACAGTGGGAAGGGGTATGCTTTGCATGCATTCCACCCAGTTTGATCCCCAGCATCCCATAGGGCCTCTGGAGTCTACCAGGAGTGCTTTCTGAGTACAGAGCCAGGAGTAATCCCTGATTGCCACTGGGTGTAGCCCTAAAATAGAAAAAAAAAAACGAAGGAAAATACGATCAATTTTTTTTTATAAATGCTTTGTATATTTTGAGTCAGTAAAATTTTGCCCTTAGAGCTACACTGTTCAATATTGTAACATTAACCACATAGGGATCATATTAACAATAATTAAAATAAAATAATTAGTCTTTTTGCCAATAGTGGTTATATTTTCAGTGGTCATTATCCATTATTGCAAAAAATTTTTATTGAACAATCCTATTTTCTTATTTTTTATTTTATTTTATTTAAACACCTTGATTACATACATGATTGTGTTTGGGTTTCAGTCATGTAAAGAACACACCCATCACCAGTGAAACATTCCCATCACCAATGTCCCAAATCTCCCTCCTTCCCACCCAACCTCCGCCTGTACTCTAGACAGGCTTTCCATTTCCCTCATACATTCTCATTATTAGGACAGTTCAGAATGTAGTTATTTATCTAACTAAACTCATCACTCTTTGTGGTGAGCTTCCTGAGGTGAGCTGGAACTTCAAGCTCTTTTTTCTTTTGTGTCTGAAAATTATTATTGCAAGAATGTCTTTCATTTTTCTTAAAACCCATAGATGAGTGAGACCATTCTGCATCTTTCTCTCTCTCTGACTTATTTCACTCACATAATAGATTCCATGTACATCCATGTATAGGAAAATTTTATGACTTCATCTCTCCTGACAGCTGCATAATATTCCATTGTGTATATGTACCACAGTTTCTTTAGCCATTTGTCTATTGAAGGGCATCTTGTTTGTTTCCAGAGTCTTCCTATGGTAAATAGTGCTGCGATGAATATAGGTGTAAGGAAGAGATTTTTGTATGGTATTTTTGTGTTCCTAGGGTATATTCCTAGGAGTGGTATAGCTGGATTGTATGGGAGCTCGATTTCCAGTTTTTGGAGGAATCTCCATATTGCTTTCCATAAAGGTTGAACTAGACAGCATTCCCACCAGCAGTGGATAAGAGTTCCTTTCTCTCCACATCCCCACACTGTTCTCATTCTTTGTGATGTGTGCCAATCTCTGGGGTGTGAGGTGGTACCTCATAGTTGTTTTGATTTGCATCTCCCTGATGATTAGTGATGTGGAGCATTTTTTCATGTGTCTTTTGGCCACTTATATTTCTTCTTTGTCAAAGTGTCTGTCCATTTCTTCTCCCCATTTTTTGATGGGATTAGATTTTTTTTTCTTGTAAAGTTCTGACAGTGCCTTGTATATTTTGGATATTAGCCCTTATCTGATGGGTATTGGGTGAATAGTTTTTCCCACTCAGTAAGTGGCTCTTGTATCCTGGGTGCTATTTCCTTTCAGGTTCAGAAGCTTCTCAGCTTAATACATTCCCATCTGTTAATCTCTGCTTTCACTTGCTTGGAGAGTGCAGTTTCCTCCTTGAAGATGCCTGTAGTCTCAATGTCCTGTAGTGTTTTACCTACGTGTTCTATATATCTTATGGTTTTGGGTCTGATATCAAAGTCTTTAATCCTTTTGGATTTTACCTTCATACATGATGTTAGCTGGGGGTCTAAGTTCAATTTTTTGCAAGTGGCTAGCCATTTGTGCGAACACCACTTGTTGAAGAGGCTTTCTTTGTTCCATTTAGGATTTCTTGCTCCTTTATCAAAAATTAGGTGATGTATGTCTGGGGAACATTCTCTGAGTATTCAAGCCTATTCCACTGATCTGAGGGCCTGTCTTTATTCCAATACCATGCTGTTTTGATAACTATTGATTTCTAGTAAAGTCTAAAGTTGGGGAAAGTAATTCCTCCCATATACTTTTCCCCAATGGTTGCTTTAGCTATTCTAGGGTGTTTATTGTTCCAAACGAATTTCAAAAGTGCCTGATCCACTTTTTTGAAGAATGTCATGGGTATCTTTAGAGGAATCACATTGAATCTATACAATGCCTTGGGAGTATTGCCATTTTGATGATGTTAATCCTGCCGATGCCGATCCATGAGCAGGGTATGTGCTTCCATTTCCGTGTGTCCTTTCTTCTTTCTTGTAACAGAGTTTTATAGTTTTCTTTGTATAGGTCCTTCACATTTTTAGTCAAGTTGATTCCAAGATATTTGAGTTTGTGTGGCACTACTGTGAATAGGGTTGTTTTCTTAATGTCCATTTCTACTCTATTATTATTGGTGTATAGAAATACCATTGATTTTTGTGTGTTAAATTTGTAGCCTGCCACCTTGCTATATGAGTCTGTTGTTTCTAGAAGCTTTTTGGTAGAGTCTTTAGGGTTTTCTAAGTAAAGTATCATGACATCTGCAAACAGCGAGAGCTTGACTTCTTTCTTTCCTATCTGGATTCCCTTGATAACTTTTTCTTGCCTAATCTCTATAGCAAGTACTTCCAGTGCTATGTTGAATAGGAGTGGTGAGAGAGGACAGCCTTGTCTTGTGCCAGAATTTAGAGGAGAGGCTTTCAGGTTTTTTCCATTGAGGATAATATTTGCCACTGGCTTGTGGTAGATGGCCTTAACTATATTGAGAAAGGTTCCTTCCATTCCCATCTTGCTGAGAGTTTTGATCAAGAATGGGCGTTGGACCTTATCAAATGCTTTCTCTGCGTCTACTGATATGATCAATTGGTTTTTATTTTTCTTGTTGTTGATGTGTATTATGTTGAGAGATTTGCAGATGTTAAACCATCCTTGCATTCCTGGGTTGAAACTTACTTGATCGTAGTGGATTATCTTCTTAATGAGGCATTGAATCCTGTTTGCCAGGATTTTGTTGAGGATCTTTGCATCTGTGTTCATCAGCCATATTGGTCTGTAATTTTCTTTTTTCATAGCGTCTCTGTTTGGTTTTGGTATCAAGGTGATGTTGGCTTCATAAAAGCTATTTGGAAGTATTTCCATTCTTTCGATTTCATGAAAGAGTCTTGCCAGAATTGGTAGTAGTTCCTCTTGGAAAGTTTGAAAGAATTCATTAGTGAATCCATCTGGGCCTGGGCTTTTGTTTTTGGGCAGACTTCTGATTACTGTCTTAATTTCCTCAATAGTGATGGGAGTATTTATATATGATATATCCTCTTCATTCAACCGTGGAAGATTATAAGAGTCCAAGAATGTATCTATTTCTTTCAGGTTCTCATTTTTAGTGGCATGGAGCTTCTCAAAGTATTTTCTGATTACCCTTTGAATCTCTGCCATATCAGTACTGATCTGTCCCTTTTCATTCCTAATACGAGTTATCAAGTTTTTCTCTATCCGTGGATGAAGCCTCACACAGAATCAAATCTTAGACCCGAGCATGCAGCAGAGAAGACAGTCTTGGATAAATGCTGGGCTTCACTAATCCAGCACATCTCTTAGTGTGATTTTTTTTCTTCTTGTTGCAATGGCGTTCTTTCCTTAGAAAGAGCGATGGCTGTAGCTGTGCTCTGCTGGTGCCTCTTTTCGGCCCACTCCCAAGAGGTTCAGGTGACAGGACAGGAGACATACACACACAGGCAGCACTCACAATATTTTCTCAGCCTGACGTCACAAACAGGGGACCTGACTTCTGCAAAGTAGTGCTTGTTCCCAGGTTTCACGTTATGAAGCCGTTCCTTGGTGTTCCCGCCCTTGAATGAGCCTCTGGGAAAGCGAGTTTTCTGGAGCCTTTTTTCGGCCCACTCCCAAGAGGTTCATGCGACAGGGCAGGAGACAGACACACACAGCAGCACTCACGATTTTTCTGAACAGACCTATTTTCAATAAAGAACATTTTATTAAATTAACATTTGATTTATTTGGTCACTTGTCTCATTATGAAAAAGAAGGGTGACAGAGAGGTTGAGAAGAGACAGTAGATCCTTGTCCACGCTGGGAAAACATTTGCTGCAATCTCAACAGAGCCTCTATATTAGACTGTTCTGTTCTCACTATAACTAAGTCATCCTACTTACCTATTCTCAGTTTATGCAATCAATCTTTTCCGTTGCTTCAAAACCTACCATGCTAAATCACAGGTCAATCTAGTCCTATAGTACTATTCTTCTAGGCATGCTACTCTCTTAGCAGTTATCTTAGTATTTATATTTAGTCCTCTGATTACACTCTTGGAGCTCAATAAAAGATAACCATGTTTCTTGCTAAAATCATCTCCTAGAAACTTTGGTAAAAATTGTAATTCATCAAAGATTTATCACTATGATTTTTATAATCTTATTTTTATTCAGTCATTGTCATTTACAATACTGTTAATAATAAAGTTTCATGTATCCAATGTTCCAGCATCAAACCCATCATCAACATGTCAGCTCAGTACCCATCTACAATGTTATGCCTTGATAGATGCCTCTCTCTCTGTCTCTCTCTCTCTCTCTCACACACACACAAACATACACACAATTCTTTTGGTAAACTTGGTTCTATAGACTGGTTTTCAGGTCTGTTTCCTTACAATATTTCTTTGTATTTTATATATGAGAGACCTTATTCTGCATTTATCTCTCTCTTCTGACATTCAGTTAGCATGGAATTTTCTAATTTCTTTCACATAGTGACTTTTTTTTTTTTTGGTTTTTGGGTCACACCCAGTGACTCTCAGGGTTACTCCTGGGCTTTCTGCTTAGAAATTGCACCTGGCAGGCACATGCCGGAATTTGAACTACCATTTGTTCTGGGTCAGACACTTGCAAGGCAAACACCCTACTGCTGCACTATCTCTTTGGCCCCAACATAGTGACATATATTTTTTTATTTTTTTCTTATAGGCGAGTAGTATTCCATTGTTCACATATATAACACAGTGCATATATCCAGTCATCTGTTCTGGGGTTTGGTTATTTTGAGTTATGCTGCAATTAACACAGGAGTGCAAATGTCTTTGGAATAGTATATATGCACTTGAAGTAGATATCATTAAGTGGAATTTCTGGGTCACATGGAATTCTCAATTATTTGAGAAGAGTTTGTAATGTTTTCCATAGAGGCTTACCAGATGAGATTCCCATAGACAGAGGAAGGGGCTGTCTTTTTTCACTATAGAATTATATTTAGATTTCAAATACAGCTGTTATTTTTTTAATTACATTTTTTTGCATGTCTAGCTCTCCTGATTTATAAGCTTTTTGAAGAAGGGATCCTATATCTCTGTCACCTCCATACTTTTCTACACAGAACTCCTGCACAGCAACAACAACAACATAGAATTAATTTTATTTGGACTGGAGAAAGAAAAATGATTTAACTTGAATGGTTTTAGCTTAGAGAAATGGTACTGGAGGTTTTGTAGAGTTGTTAAGGGAGTACAGATGGAGGGAGGAGGAACTGAGGCTAAGACAAGAACTCTAACTCTGCCAGTGCTGAGGAGCATAACAGAATTGTGAGGCAGCACTGCAGGCTGCCAATGTTTCATAGGTCACAAAACACCACAAGGCATTCTTCCTAGTGGACATGAACCTCGGCCAATATGAGTCACTCTCTCCCTGAGCTCAGATGGTACTTAATTCACAGCTCTGTTCTGGTCTGTGTACTCGAGGTGGGTATCTCTTGTGTCAAGGCCACTGTATTACTCTGTCTCACTTTCTCATCACATGCTCTTTCCAGTCCATTTTAGGACCAGGTTTCTCACAGCTAGTAAGGAGACTCACAGTATTGTGCTTCGATAAATACAACTGTGAGCTAAAAAAGAGCGAAAGGTTACCCCAGGTAGAATGTAAAGCATGTAAGACTGTTCAGTAGTACAAAGAGGAATGTGGAACATGTTGTCAGAGTAATTTTATTTATTTTTCCAACAGCACAGGTCTCTGGGTCATCTCTACATTTAACCCGAGATATCTTGGCATGCCTGGAATTCTGAATGCTGTTTGATCCAACATTACTTTCCCCACAAAAGGACCTGGTTTTTCTAGAGATAAAACCATCTTTCATCATCTTGAAAGAGAGTAAGAGAGTTATGATTTATATATATAGATACACACATGTATCTATATATATTAAATGTTATCCTTTGACTTTCTTCCTCTCTCTGTTCTTGTGCTATGAAGGGGACTTTGGAGATTTGGAGTTGGATTGATTAGGAATGTGAAACCCTTTTCCATGAGTGGGAGGGAAGTTCATCAAAACAGAAGTTAAGGCAGCTTAAAAATAAAGCTAGTTCTAAAGAAAAAAAAAACATTCATTAAAGTTTCAATAAGCTGCTTTTTTTCCTTAAGAAATCAGTTGATTTACTTACCAAAAAAAAAAAAAAAAAAAAAAGGCTGCCAGCAGAGGAAAAGGCAATGTTCTCTTCCAAAAGGATCCTTTGAGTAGAAGGAACATGTAAATTCCAAGAAAAGTTAGTTAGAAAGAACAGTTTATTCTCACTGGTTTCTTCTCATCACATCAGTATTTATTTCCCCCAAATGTCCTTTATTCATTTTAAATCATCATAGGTGTCTACATGATGTTCAGGGCATAAAGAACTTTTCAAGCTACAAAGACCTTTTGGGGACACTGAGTGGAGACCTCAGCTATCCTTTTTAATCCTGAGGACTCTGAAACTTAATATCTGTGGAGACAAACATGAGGGATACTGCAAGAAGGAAGAAGCCCAAGTCGTTAGGATGTAGGCCTCTTACCAAGGAAATCACAGGGCTGTTCCAACATGGTTCAGTTGGCCATCAGTCCATAAGATGGAGATGGGTGTGCCAGTTTCAGACTGTGTAACTTCTATTTACTGAAACTGTAACACATATTCATTGTAAGCTACAATTATCCACAGTTTAGTCTGTTTATGAAACAGTTTTGTGGTTATTTATTAAAAATAAAATTTATGTGTGCTTATTGAAGCTATATTTTGGCAGGCAAAAGAGGCTGGCAGAGATGTCTGAGTCAACAGCCAGGCTTTAGCCACTCTTCATGCCGTCATATAAAAACTTGTCAAATAATATTTAGTTTTTAATCTTCTGTTGCAAACATAAGGTTAGTCATGAAGATGTTCTGGGAGTAGGTCTCCCTGAAACAAGAACCTGGGTGTTTGGATTTCATTCAGTAAGGGTGATAATTAGGTTTTTGGCTTGTTTATGGGGGGTCTGGGAATCCTTTTCTTCCAACTTCTACTGCCTGTTTTTGTATCTAGGTTCCTTGTGTCTTTAAAGAGTTGCTTTATAAAAATTTAAAGTTATGACTGATCTATTTTTAACTGCCAACTTCAAAAGTCTCAAAGATAAAGACATTAGATCTGAGTAAAGACAAATAATTCTCTCAAAGGTCTTCTACTAGGATATTTAGAATGCAAATAGACTATTTTTTTCTAAAATATTTTAGCTATTTAGATTACTGTACTTCTAAGAAGTCCCTTTTTGTAAGAAAATAGAGGGGCATAGTTGTTAGCTTCAAGAATGGGTAGTTTATCTTAATTAATTATAAGCACCTACATGCAAATCAAAATGACAGCATGTTGCTAGAGAATCTGAATGGAAAGAAATGAGTCACTAATATAGGGCCTTGGAATTAGCGAGAAGGTATGAATTATGAATAGGTAGAATAAAAAATATTTTTTTGTTTTGGATGTAAACTTACATAATAATTCATTGAGAAAAAGGGAATGACTTAGTAAGGAGGTATTCATGAAGAAACCTTTCATCAAAGTGAGTTTCTGAGATATGATAAACAGAAGTTGAACAAAAGAAACCCCCATGTATTTCTTGTTATTTCCTTAAATATTTTGGGTAGGAGTCATTACTGGGATTGTGTTTTTTTTAAATAATATTTACTCCTGACTTTATAAGACAGTTACACATTTCATATATAATTTTTCTTTGTTCTCTTTATATATTTTCTCCACTGGAGTTTGCCTTTAGTTTTTATAGAAATGCTCTCTGAGAATATTCTCATTGATAGTCACTTAATACTTGTCAAGTCAAGTAATTCAATTCCATTTGCATTTTATTTACTGACTGTCATTTTTTGGTTTGTTTGTTTGTTTTGGGGTCACACCCAGGGATTACTCCTGGCTTTGCACTCAGGAGTGCTGCTGGCTCAGGGGACCATATGGGAGGCAGAGGATTGAACCCAGGTCTGACCTGGGTCAGTCACGTGCAAGGCAAATTCCCTACCGTATGCTATCACTATGGCCCCTTAGTTTTCTTTTGTAAAGAAAACTCTTGCCAGGTGAAATTGAGAATGCAAAATTTTCTCAGATAGAGCTATTCCTATATAATATAATTATTAAAATGAAATATGTAACCTCTGAGTGATTCAAATCCCTTAGGTTATGGTAATCTCTTGCCAATAATATGATAAAATCTTGTTTGAGATTTACCAAGTGCAAATATTTTGAGAACTTGGAAATGGGAACAATGGTGGTGGTACAGTTGCACTGGTGAAGAGGGGTTTACATTTTATGGCTGAAACCCAATTACAGATATGTTTGTAACCATAGTGCTTAAATAAAGAAATTACTTATTAAAAATGTTTGGTGTATTTGAAGACAGACTCAGTATGATCCGAGCAAGAAAGGAATCTGAATTAGTTGGTGCCAAACTGCCAATGCAGGGCTTTAAGCAGAAAATCCAAGAACTGCTTAGATCAGCTCTGAAACAGTTGAGTGGAAAAGTTATTATTATTAAATATGTTTATTGTGTTCTTAAAATAAGCATTTATCAGAGAGTAAGAAAAGGAAAGGGATTACATAAAAAGAGAATTGGGTTTGAGAGTTAAGGACAGCTTTAGTTAAACTCATAGACAATAGTTGTCCTCCAGGATGGTTCCTAAGATGTCAAGATAGTTGGATATTTGAGTGGTACCTTAGTGTTCCCCATACTAACTTTATTTTAATCAAAAGTCATGCTGGCAGTTTTTTTGGGGAATGAATTAGAGAAGGATAGTGTAGGAATGAGAAACTTGTAAATTGCCCATGGGGTATATTCATATATTAAACTGAAAAGTGACTTAGAGTTGCCAAGAAGTGAATGGAAGTCCAAGATATTAGTGAGGTAGATCTTATTAGTAAAGTAGATCTTAGAAGAGTAATGGATAGTTTGGATGGAAAAAATAAGAGAAATTCAATCAAGGATATATATAACTCTGGCATGAGCTGCTAGAAATCTGAATGCCAACCCATCATTTGGGAACAACCCATTTTGTGGATTAATTATAGCTTATGATGCCTGAAAAAAAGGTTGATGATTATAATTTTATTGGCCCATTGGTATGTTCAATTAAATATCTGTATGCAAAAGACTCATGTCCATTTTGTATTATATTTTATTCTTTCTTGAACGTGATTTCCCCTTTTGATCTTGCTGTTTTCAGAATTCTGTCTCTATCTGTGGGATTTGTCATTGTGACTAGAATGTGTCTTGGGGTGGTTTTTCTGGGGTCTCTTTTGGTTGGTACTCTTCGGGCATGCAGGATTTGATCACATATATTCTTTAGCTCTGGAAGTTTCTCTTTAATGATGTTCTTGACCATTGATTCTTCCTGGAAATTTTCTTCCTGGGTCTCTGGGACTCCAATGATTCTTAAGTTGTTTCTGTTGATCTTATCATAGACTTCTATTTTCGTCTGTTCCCATTCTTTGACTAATTTTTCCATTGTCTGCTCATTTGCTTTAAGTTTTTTGTCCAATCTCTCCTGCTGTATGGAATTGTTATGTATCTCATCTTCCACAGCACCAAGTCTATTCTCAGCTTCTGATACCCTGTCCCAGAGCTTATCCATTTTGTCATTCACTTCGTTTACTGACTTTTTCAGTCCTGTTAGTTGACATGTTATTTCAGTTTGGAGTTTTGTCATTTCTGCCTTCATATTTTCTTGGTTCTTATTAGTGTTCTGTTCAACTCGATCCATGGTTTCTTGGAGTCTGTTGAGCACCTTCCATATTGCTAGTCTAAAGTCCTTATCTGAGAGGTTGATTAGTTGTTCAGTCATTATCTGGTCCTCAGAATTGTCATCTTCATTCTCTATGTCTGATGCTGGCCTGCGTTGTTTCCCCATTGTCACACTTGTATTGTGGGTTTTTCTACGTGTTGTGGTGGTATTCATTGTCTATATGATGTAGGCAGCACACTCCTCTGGCTCCTCCCTTTCTGGATGGGCTGACTTGCCTCTAAGGGAGGGGAGTCCTCCGTGGATGAAGCCTCACACTGGGTCAAATATTAGGCCCGAGCATGCAACAGAGAAGACAGTCCAGAGAGAAATGTTTGCTTCTGTGATATAGCGCTGTTCTTAGTGTGATTTTTCCTTCTTGTTGCAATGGAGTTCTTTCCTTAGAAAGAGTGCACGGCCGCGTAGCGAAGCGGAGCGGCCGTGCTCCTCTGGAGCCTCTCCTTGCCCCACTCGCAAGAGTTTCACGCAAGAGGACAGTAGACAGACATAGACAGGTCACACTCACAGTCTTTCACAGTTGAGCCCCACTGGGCCGGTGTACTTTCGCGGATTTTCCCCGCCTGGTGTCACACACAGGGAGCCGGCTTTTGCAAAGCTTAGCCGGTTTTTATGCTCTGAAGTCCCTCCCTGAAAATGGCGTCTGGGCGAGCGAGGTTTCTGGAGCCTCTCCTTGCCCCACTCGCAAGAGTTTCACGCAAGAGGACAGTAGACAGACATAGACAGGTCACACTCACAGTTTTTCACAGTTGAGCCCCACTGGGCCGGTGTACTTTCGCGGATTTTCCCCGCCTGGTGTCACACACAGGGAGCCCAGAAAACACAGGCTTTTTAACTGCAGGCTTCAGGCACGTCTCTTACCTATTTTATTCTTTCTGATAGTCTCAAGTAAAACTGGAATTGAGGGCACATTTTTTATAAGTGGTTTTTTTTTTTTTTTTTGGTTTTTGGTTTTTGGGCCACACCCGGCAGTGCTCAGGGGTTACTCCTGGCTGTCTGCTCAGAAATAGCTCCTGGCAGGCACGGGGGACCATATGGGACACTTTTGGTCCTGGATCGGCTGCTTGCAAGGCAAACACAGCTGTGCTATCTCTCCGGGCCCTTTTATAAGTGTTTAATGATTTTGTCTATTTTATATTTCAAAGTTTTGCCTTGATTCCACAATGCAACTCCCCTTTTTTTCTTAATATAACATTTTTATATACAGGGAGGTTTTTAATCAATCAGAATAAGATGTCCTATAATTTTGATGATGATGTCCTGTGAAATAAAATTATACAAATATATTAGGAAGTGGTTTCATAGCCCCTCACTATGACTCATGGTTCATGTATAGAATGGTGTCAGGTAAGATTCAGCCTTACGCCTTTTCTCTATATTGGTGAGTGTGAAGTTTTCAATTATAGCTAAAGTTGGAAAGGTAGAATAACTATCATGAGACTAGTTCTATATTAATTAAAATATGTCCTATAAAGGTTTTTTGAAATCTAGATTCTACATGTTTTCATAGTGGAGTATGGAAGGACAATATTTGAAAACTTCTTCATTTTATATTGATGAACTTGTGTAAGTCAAATACTCCCCTTTTTCTTATCTGTGAAAATAAGTAATAATAAATACCCATATTACAGATGTTTTATATCTACTAACACATAGAAAAACTGTATTCAATATGATAGAAATAATAGAAATTTTGAATTGAGGTAAACTTCTAGACTATCCTTGGCTTGGAAGTGTTCATACAGAATGAAGAAAACCAGGTTATATGGTTAATATATTTTATGATATCAGATGTAAGATAGCTAATTATTTTACACATATCTGGGTAAAAATATTCAGTGTCAAGTCTAGGCCATCATCTTATTTCAGAGATTATAGGATTTTACATAAAATGGTCTTGGAATGGATGAAATTAACTATATAAAAAAAGTCTTAAATATTTGGAAAAGGGGGTTGGGTGGGGAATGCCAGTCTGCACAGATGAAAATTTAAAGTTCTAGAAGTTTTAAAGAAATGATATAGTTTGCAACTTTTAAATTATAACTAAGTTAATCACTGTCACTAAAGCAGTTGCCTTAATTAAATGAGAATTTCTATATAAACAGATATATTATAGGTATTGATATATAGTTTTTCTTTGGGCTGTTACAAATTTATGCAAATTTGGTCTACATACTTTGAAGTCCTCTTACTTATTGCTTCCATGAACCTGGAAAATGTTTTTTCCACAGGAGACTCTCGGAGTATTTTTCATTCACTTTAGGCCTATCTTATCCTTTAATCTATTGGTCAGACAATAATCTCTCCTTATAGGGCTAAAGCATTAGCACATTGGGCAGGGCATTGGCCTTGTACATGGCCAATTCGGGCTCAATCCTTGGCATACCATATGGTTCCCTGAGCCTGCCAGGTGTAATTTCTGAGTACAGAGCCATGAGTAACCCCCAAGTACTGTCTTGTGAGGCCCAAAACAATAGTATTGTTTCCTCATATACTTGAACATGAGTCTCTTTGACTTTCATTTTGATGTGTGTTTCCTTTTATTTTAGTTTAAAAAGGTCTTTTGTCTTCCAAAATCAAAATCACACCATATTTCTTTATGCATTTTGAGATTTTTGCTTTATCGACTCTACTTCTAACTTTTAGCGGTAGTTTTACCCTCATTTTTCTCCTTAATGAGTTAACACTTCTTGAATAAAAAGTCCCCATAAACCACAAGTTACCAAGTTAACAAATAAAACTTGTTTTATTTAGAAAAATTATGCAGTTTCCTTTTGGAATTCTACCTTAAGTGAACAGAAGGAATACACTCCAATTACATCTGAGGCTACTGTCTCCACCACTAAAAATTTCCAGCATCTTCATCTCCTAAGGTAATATGTCCAACTTTGAGAAACAGTCCCTTTATTGTTTAGCTGCATTAAATTGAGGCTAATAAGTGCAAGAACATTAAAAAAATTTTCTATAAGTTTAAATATCAACTTGTTTATTTTATCAGTTGGATATGTTGGACAAATTACCTATCACATCTGTTCTTCAATTGTTTTCATCTGGAAATTTGGGACATAATAGTCATAATTGCTTCATAGCATAACTGAAGGACTAAATAAATTATTTTATATACATATGATGCACTTAGAATATTGCATGGCTGAACTCTGAGCTAATTTATTTATATGACCTTTTATAAATTTCCCAGTAAGTTGTTTTGTGTTCTCTCATCATCCACAATGTTATTTTTCGAAACCACTGCAATAGTCAGAAAGGATTCTTTCTACATCTTGTTCTGCTTTATTTTCTTTCATGCCACACTGCCTGTTATACTACATGTTTTGGTAAAACATATGTATAGGTCAGTGGGAAGAAATATATTACATAATTCTGAAATCTATTTGAACTCACTTTACTGTTGATAAGAGATGACCTTAGGGGATAATTTCTCTTCATTGTTTCAACCTAAGATAGTGATTTTTCTATAACTCTGTAATGATTCAAAATAATTATTGCATTTTTATTTATTTTTGTTGTTATAGTTTAAATAATAATTTATTTAAGATCTGTGGTTACAGAAATGTTCACAGTTGAGTTTTAGTCATAGAATGTACACCAGCCTTCACTAGTACAACTATCCTGCCACCAATGTCCCCCATTTACCTCCCAACACCTGCCTGTCTCTGGGGAAGGCATTATGCTACTCTCTCTCACACTCTTTTCTTTCTGACATTGTAGTTTGCACTACTGTCAATGAGGAGGTACTATGCAAATCATTTTATTTCCTCTCAGCACTCTGTTCTTGACCAGCAAGATCAGTTGCAACTATCATTTTCATGGTAATTTTGAGTGCAGTTAGTAGTAATAATTATGCAGTTAGAGTACATTTTTTTTTTTGTTTTTTGGGCCACACCCGGTAACGCTCAGGGGTTACTCCTGGCTATGTGTTCAGAAGTTGCTCCTGGCTTGGGGGACCATATGGGACGCCGGGGGATCAAACCGTGGTCGGTCCAAGGCTAGCGCAGGCAAGGCAGGCACCTTACCTCTAGCGCAACCACCCGGCCCCAGTTAGAGTACTTTAAGGTACTACTAAATGCATTCACCACTCTTTGTGACAAGCTTCATATTATGGTCTGGTTCTTCTGGAATGTTTATTTATTGTTTCTGGATATTATTACCATACAGTAATTTATTTTTTCTTTTTTTTCATATTTGAGTTTATTCTTCATTTAACTTTTAAAACACTACTATAGTGAATTTGAAAACAAAACAATTGCAAGTAGTGAGTATATCAGATAGTCCTTCACTCATTCACTAATTTATTTATTCTTATGTACCACAGGTGAATTGGATTATTTTATGTCTATACTCTCCCTCTCACTCATTTAACTCAGCATAAAAATTTCCATGTCCACCCATTTATAGGAACATTTCATGACTTCATTTTTCCTAACAGCTGCATAGTATTTCATTGTGTAGATGTTCAACAGCTTCTTTAATCACTCATCTGTTGTTGAGAACCTGTATTGTTTCCAGATATTGGCTATTGTAAATAGTGCTATAATGAACCTAGGAGTGCAAAGAGCATTTTTGTATTGTGTTTTTCTATTCTTAGGGTATATCCCTAGGAGTGGTATTGACGAATCAATGGGAACTCTATTTCCAGGGTTTGTTTTTTTTTGGGGGGGTGGTGGAGGAGGAAGTCCACACCTAGTGATGCTAGGGGTTATTCCTGGCTCTGGGGTCAGAAATTGCTCCTGGCTCAGGAGACCATATGAGACGCTGGGAGATCGAACCATCATCTGTCCTGGGTCAGTCACATGCAAGGCAAATACCCTACCACTGCACCACTGCACGGGCCCCTCTATTTCCAGTTTTTGTGGAATATTCATATAATTTTCCAGAAAGGCTGAACAAGTTTTCATTCTCACTAGCAGTAAATTAGAGCTCCTTTTTCTCACATTCATTTCAGCACTAGTTGTTCTTGTTATTTGTGATAGGTGCAGTCTCTGTGGCATGAGATGATACCTCATTGTTCTGATTTGAATCTCCCTGAGATTACTAGTATGGAGAATTTTTTTCATGTGCCTTTTGGCTATCGGTATTTCTTATTCAAGGAAATGTCTTCATTTCTTCTCTCATTTTGGATGAGATTAGACGTTCCTTTCGCTTTCTTTCTTTCTTTCTTTCTTTCTTTCTTTCTTTCTTTCTTTCTTTCTTTCTTTCTTTTTTGCTTTCTTTCTTTCTTTCTTTCTTTCTTTCTTTCTTTCTTTCTTTCTTTCTTTCTTTCTTTCTTTCTTTCTTTCTTTCTTTCTTTCTTTCTTTCTTTCTTTCTTTCTTTCTTTCTTTCTTTCTTTCTTTCTTTCTTCCTTCCTTCCTTCCTTCCTTCCTTCCTTCCTTCCTTCCTTCCTTCCTTCCTTCCTTCCTTCCTTCCTTCCTTCCTTCCTTCCTTCCTTCCTTCCTTCCTTCCTTCCTTCCTTCCTTCCTTCCTTCCTTCCTTCCTTCCTTCCTTCCTTCTTTTCTGTTTTTTTTTGAGGGGCCACACCCGGCAGAGAATAGACATTTTCTCAAAGAAGAAATACAGATGGTCATAAAGCATGTGAAAAAACGCTCCACATAACTAATCATCAGGGAGATACAAATCAAAACAACTATGAGGTACCATCTCATGCCACAGAGACTGGCATATGTCACAAAAAAACCCCCAAAAACAATTAGTGCTTGTAGGAATGTGGAGAGAAAGGAAATCTTATTTACTCCTGATTGGAATGCCTTTTAGTCCAGCCTTTCTGGGAAGCAAAATGGATATACCTCAAAAAACTGAATATTGAACTCCCATATATCACTCATAAAGATATACCCTCGGAACACAAAATCAGAATACAAAATTGCCTTGTATACACCTATGTTCATTGCAGCACTACTTACAATAGCCATAATATGGAAACAATCCAGATGTTCAACAACAGATAGTGGCTAAAGAAACTGTGGTACATAAACACAATGGAAACTATGCAGCTCTCAGGTAAAATGAAATCATGAAAATTTCCTATACGTGGATGTACATGGAAACTATTATGCTGAGTGAAATAATCAGAGGGAGAGACATAGACAACAAACAGTCTCACTCTTCTGTGGGATTTAAGAAAAATAGAAAAAAACAATATAGTGATATAGCCTAGAGATAATAGAGATGAGGGGGAAGGACCAGCTCATGATATAAAACTTAACACAAAGAGGGGTGAGTGCAGTTGGAGAAATCATTACACTTACAACTATCATGACAATGGCAGTTAATGAGAGAAATAGAATGCCTATCTCAAAGACACTTAGGGGGTGGTAAAGAAGTGAAATGGGGAGCATTGGTGGTAGGAAGGTTGTATGGTGAAGGGGTGTGCACTTTTTATGACAAACCCAGCTACAAATATGTTTGTAACCATGGTGCTTAAAAGTATTTTTAAAAAGGTCATTTTTGGTGTTAATTTTGTAACCTGTTTCTTTGATATATGAATTTATTGTTTCTCTAAGCTTTTTGATAGTCAGTAGGATTTTCTACATATAGTATCATTTTATCTGCATACAGTGAGAAGTTGAAGTTGAATTTTTCTTTTCTATCTCAATGTCTTTGATATCTTCTTCTTGACTGATGTGGCAAGTATACCTAGTACTATGTTGAATAGAAATGCTGAGAGGGGGCATCTTTGTTTTGTGCCAGATTTTAGAGGAACTGCTTTTAGTTATTCCCCATTGAGTCTAATATTTCCTGTGTACTCGAGATAAAGTGCCTGACTATAATCAAGTTCCATCTATTCTCATATTCTTGAAAGTTTGTAATCCTGAATGGGTGTTGGAAATTATCAAATGTTTCCTCTCCATCTATTGATGTATATGATTTTCTTTTTCCTTTTGTTTTTATGGTGTGTTATGCTGGTTGACTCGCATATGTTAAAGTATCTTTGCATCCTGGAATGAATCCTACTTAGTAAAGGTGTATAACATTCTTGAGGAGCCAGTGGATCCTATTGGATAACATTTTTTTTGAGGAACTTTGCATCTATATTCATCTAAAATATCAGTCTACAATTTCTTTTTTGTGGCATCTCTGTCTGCTTTTAGTATCAGGGATGTTAGCTTCATAAAAACTATTTGGGAGTGTTTCTGTTTCTTCAATTTCCTGGAAGAGCCTGAAATGGACTGAAGTAGATCTGCTTTAAAGGTTTAAAAGAATTCACTAATGAATCCATTTGGGTCTATGTTTTTATTTTTGGGAAGACCTTTGATTATTATTTCTTCAATAGTGATAGATAATCCAGATTATATTGGTTCAGCCTTGGGAGGTTAGAAGAATCCATAAATTTATCAGTTTCTTCCAGGTTCTTTTGCTTTATGCCATAGAGTTTCTGAAAGTAATATCTGATTACCCTTAGAATTTTCTACTATCTGTAGTTACCACCCACTCCCATTTTCCCCCCTAATTTGGCTGATTTAGTTGCTCTCTCTCTCCTCTTTGTGAATCTTGCTAATGGTTTATCAATCTTGTTTATTTATTTAAAGAACCAATTCTTGTTTTCATTGATCTTTTGCATAGCCGCTTTGTTTTCCATATCATAAGTTTCTGCTGTAAGCAACATTTCCCTTCTAACTGCCTATTTAGTTTTATGTTGTTAATCACATTTCAAATTTTAAGCTGTGCTATTAAATTATTTATGTAGGCCCCTCATTCCTTCCTGATGAATTTTAAAGCTATAAAGTTTCCTTTCAGTGCCGCTTTTGCTGTGTCTTAAAATTTCTGGTAATTTATGTCTTCCTTCTCATTTGTTTCTAGGAATCTTTGATTTCATCTTTGACTTTGTCTCTAACCCACTTTTTCAATAGTGAGCTGTTTAATTTCTAGGTGTTAAAGTATTTTTTTTTCTGTGTCTGTAATTCAATCCTAATTCCAGTACATCATAATCTAAAGGCAGTTGATACAATTTCTTTTTTGTTTTTGTTTTTGGGTCACAACCAGCAGTGCTCAGGGGTTACTGCTGGCTCTATGCTCAGAAATCGCTCCTAGCAGACTCGGGGGACCATATGGGATGCCGGAATTCGAACCACCATCCTTTTGCATGCAAGGCAAATGCCTTACCTCCATGCTGTCTCTCAGGCCCACAGTTGATACAATTTTTATCCTCTTGATTTTATGGTGTTATGTTTTATGGCACAGCATATCGTCTATCATGGAGAATGTCCCATATGCACTAGAGAAGAATGTGTATCCAGTTTTCTGAGATAGAAAGCTATATATATATATGCACTCAGCCATTATCTTCAATTCCTTCCTTCAGAGCCACTACATTCTTGTTAGGTTTAAGTCTGGTGGTGTTATCAGGAGTGGAATGGCAGTGTTGGTTGAAGTCTCCCATTATTATTGTGTGTGTGTGTTTATGCCTTTCTTTAAATCTATCAGCAGTTGTTTTAAATATTTTGGTGGCCCCTCATTAGATGTATATATGTTTAGGAGTGTGATTCTTATTAGTGTACACATGCCTTGGTTAGTTATAAATTTCCATCTCCCTCTTATAACCTTTTTAAGCCTAAGTCTGTGTTGTTTGATATTAATATGACCACCCCAACCCTTTTAAGAAAGTTGTTTGCTAGAGTGATTGTTCTCCAACCTTTCACTTTGAGTCTATATTTGCTATGACTATTCAGATATTTGTTTTAGGAAGTAAAATGTTCAATACAATTTTGATTCATTTTGCCATTCTATCTCCCTTATTTGGGGCATTTAGTCCATTGACATTGTGAAAGATCATTGTAATAGGATTTATTGTCATATTTTTGTAGGAATTTTGTGGGTTTTGTTGAGTCTGACTTGCCTTTAAAAAAGACCTTTTATTTCTTTTGTTCTTTTTTTAATATCTTTATTTAAACACTGTGATTACAAATATGATTGTAGTTGGGTTTCAGTCATGTAAAGAACACCCCCTTCACCAGTGCAATTTATTCCTATCACCAATGTCCCAAATCTCCCTCCTCCCCACCCCATTTAAGGCTGATTTTGAGTCAGTAAAGGTGCTTTGCTGTTGCTTATCACAGAAACTGCATTTCCTTCCTTAAAACCTGAATTTAAGTCTCACTGGGTGACTTATTCCTGGAAAAGCATTCCTTGCATTGAATTTCGTCACTGTCTTCAAGCCTTGAGGGTTGATTTTTACAAATCTGCTGTAAACCTTAAGGATGCTTCTTTGTACATAATTTTTCTTTTTGATCTTCCTGACTTCAGTATTATATCTCTATTTGTGGTATTCATCATTGTGAGTAGGGTATGCCTAATACTTTTCTTCGGATATCTTTTACCTAGTAATTTTGGACATGCAAGATGTGGTTACATTTACTCTTTAGCTTTAAAAATTTATCTGCAATTATAACCTTGTATATTATAACCTTGTATATTGATTTTTTTCCCTGGGCTTTGAGACTACAGTGCTTCTTACATAGTTTCTGTTGCATTTATCCCAGAATTCTATTTTCATCTGTTCACATCTCTAGGATTTTTCCCATCATGTGTTTATTTATTTTAAGGCTCTTTTCCAACTTCTTCTATTGTATGGAATTATTATGCAGTTCATCCTACAGATTATTAACTTAGTCCTCAGCAGTTATTTCTGTACTGGTGAAGCTTTCCAGTGATTTTATTTTATTTCACTTATCAAGTTTTTCAGTCCTGTAATTTCAGTTGAAATTTTTCTCATTTCTACTTTTATATCCTCTTGATACTTATTTGTAGTTTGTTGTTTTGTTCCATGGTTTCTATGTATTATTTAAACATCTTCCAGATTTTCTCTCTAAAGTTTTTTTTTTTATCAAAATGCTATATTGGTAGTTGGTACTTGTTTGTTCTGCAGAGCTATCTTCATTCTCTATTATTTCCCCATTTTGTCCTTTGCAGTGTGGTGTTTTCCACATGTTATACTGTGGTTCATTGATTAGACGATATGCATGCAAACATGGAGCAGAGTGGAACAGCCATACTCTTCTTATTGTTAAGGTCTTGCTGAGTCCCATTGATGCCACAGGGCATTTGCAACTTGCTGCTGCCTCTGGTAGATGGAGGTAGAATTCCACATTGCTCTGTCTACATCGCTGGTTCTATTTGGTCCTAGAGCATACACAATTCAATACTGCTTCCTAATGTGGGGGCAGCTCACCTTGCTGCTCTGTCCATCTTACTGGGAGCCACCTGGGCTGCAGGGCATGAGCAACTCTCTCAATCCTTGCATTTTAATTAATTCAACAATTAAATTAATATCATTGAAGATGACTTACCAAATGCCATAAAAATCACATTCCTACACATCCAACTTTTAAACTACAACTGTTACCAATATGTAGGATATTTATTTTATGCACACTAAATAAATATCTAGAAAAATTTTAAATTAAAGCACCATAATTTACAAAACTAGTTATAGTAGAGTTTTAGAGATACAGTGATACAGCACCAATTCCACCAATCCCTGAATCAATTTACCTCTTCCAATTTTCTTTGGTTCCTTCTTATGCTTCTCTATCCTAGTCTGCTATCTTGAAAACACCTTTTAAAGTTTGATAGTTAAAGTTCTAGTTTTATGATTTCAGTGTTGCTGTGGTTTGTATATTTAGCTCTGTCTTCCTTAATACCGTCAATATACCAGAATTCCCTTGACCTAGGCTCCCATTAATTCAAATCTTTCTGTTTCCCCCTCCACTCTATCCTTTTTCTTTTCCTCACTTTGAGGCCAAGAGTGATTCAAGCAAACCACTTTTAAACCACTGCATTTCTTCATGCAGTTGTTTTAAATAGCATATATAAGTGGTATAATCTTGGCTCATTATATTTTTTAACAAAAAAAATGGTCATTAATAGTCACACTCTTTTACCATTTTCTCTTCTTTTATGTTTTCTTGTACTTTAAGAAGACAATAAATGATTTGATTACAACTTAAAACTCAACATTTGTAACAGTATTGTTTTAACTATCAACAAATTACTTTGATTACAAAACATGTATAATTGGTTTATCTAGCCAAGATACGGAGACCTTAAACAACAACTGACTGTACAGAGAAGACAGGCCAGGAGTTGGCCAGCTGCTCCATCAAGTTCACTATTTGTTTGTGCAAATAAAGCTTTATTGGAATGCAGCCATATTCGCTTATTTACATGTTGCCTATGATTGCTTTGCTTGCCTTACGGTAGCAGAGTTGAGTTAGTTGAGTTGCTGCAGATGGTCCATATGTCCCACAAATCCTAAAATGTTACCATGAAAATATTTACAAAAAAAGTTTGCAGATTCCCAACATAGGAAATCCAGAAAATTCTGCGTTTAGCCATAATTCTTCGTAAATATGTTCATATCTGTGGTCTTGAATTCATGTTCTAAATATGTCTACCTCTTTCTCAGGAAGTAGTTAAATTTGTGTGCCTGTCAAGTGATGAGAAAACAGATAAGCAAAATTAAATTTCAAAGATTAAAAGTTCAGTTACCAAAGTTTAGGTATCAAAAAAAAAGTTTGGTACTAATCAGGGATAGGCAAAGAGCCATCCCAGATGCTATGACCTGAGAAAGAAAAGTTAAAGATAGAACTTTCCACCCCAGTTTGCTCTACTATCCTTTCCATTGAAGATACATATAATCTAATTATAGAACTGGTTAAAACGAGAGAATAACTATATTTCTCCACTTGCAAAAAGAGCACAATTAGCTTTAAGTAGTTCTGAAGAATGAATGAGCCATATTACAAAACTGCATGAATTTTTGTGGCAATTTATGTTCTATTACAAGTATGGTACACCATTATGTTATATCTACAGCAACTCAACTAACTCAACTAACTCATAGACAATATGTAAATAAGTGAATATATCTGCATTCCAATAAGGCTTTATTTGCACAAAACCTCTTGTATATAATATATTTTGAAGAAGATGGAAACTAAGTAAAGAAAAAGTCATTAGAGATACAAACCTTCCTTCCTCCTTTTCTTCTTTCCTTCATCCCTTCTTTCCTTCCTCCCTTTCTTCCTCCTTTCCTTCTTTCCTTCACCCCTTCTTTCCTTCCTCTATTCCTTCATCCCTCCCTTCCTTCTATCCTCCCTTCCTTACTCCCTCCTTCCTTTCTCTCTCCATTCCTTCCTTCATTCCTTCCTACCTTCTTTCCTCTCTTCCTTCCTTCCTCCCTCCCTCCCTTCATCCCTTCCTTCCTTCCTCCCTTCAGCCTTCCCTTCCTTCCCTCCCTCCTTACCTCCTTCCCTGCTTCCTTCCCTCCCTCCCTCCCTCCCTCCCTCCTTCCTTCCTTCCTTCTTTCCTCCATTCCTCCCTCCCTTCCTTCCTCCCTTCTTCCATCCCTCCCTTTATTCCTTCCTTCCGCATTTTCTTATTTCCTCCCTCCCTTCCTTCCTTTCTTCCTCCCTTCCTCCCTCCCTCCATTCTCCTTCCTATCTCCCTTCCTTCTTTCCTCCATCCTTTCTTCCTTCTTCCTGCCCTTCTTTCCTCCCTCCCTTCCTTCTTCCTGCCCTCCCTTCCTCTCTCCCTTCTTCCTCCATCCATTCCTTCCACCTTTGGTTTATCTAGCCAAAGGTTTATCCTTCCCTTCCTCCCTCCATACTTTCTCTCTCCCTTCATTCTGCCCTTCTTCCCTCCCACCCTCCCTCCCTTCCTTCCTTCCTTCCTCCATTCCTTCCTCCCTTCTTTCCTCCCTCCCTCTCTTCCTTCCTCCCTTCTTTCCTCCCTCCCTCCCTCCCTCCCTCCCTCCCTTCCTCCCTCCCTCCATCCCTTCCTCCCTCCTTTCATCCCTCCCTCCCATCCTTTCTTCCTCCCTTCTTCCCTCCCTCCCTCCCTCCCTTCCTCCCTCCCTCCCTTCCTTCCTTCATCCCTCCCTTCTTTTGCCCATGCTGGGAACAGGGGTGGAGGGAGGACAACATTGGTGGTGGGAATCCCCCTGATTCAATGCCACTATGTACCTAAAATATTACTGTGAAAGATTTGTAATCCACTTTGGTCAAAATAAAAATTATTAATAAAAAAATCTGCAATATCAGTAAAAAGTGTTTGGAGTTCTGGGACCATGCAGCCATATTTGCAGCCATGCAATAACTCATTTTGTTTAATACTGTCATCCCATTGGAACAGACCAATTTAGATGCCAATGCATAACTGAAGTCACCTACTGTGAATGAAATAAAGTAAAGATGAAGTAACAAATGAAGTAACATAATCAAATGAAGTGACAGAATGATCAACCAGTAATGAGAGCTTACTAAAACTCTGATAGTGACTTAATGCCCTCATTGGAGATATAATAATTTTAACAAATTCATGGGGCCGGAGAGATGGCACAGTAGTAAGGCATTTGCCTTGCATGTGGCCTACACAGAACAGACCCTGGTTTGATTCCTGGCATCTCATATGGTCCACCCAGCCTGCCAGGGATAATCCCTGAGAACTGTAGGTGTGGCCCAAAAACAAACCCCCAAAATTTGCTTGGTGCTATAGTTTATTTTATTTCTCTTCTCTTCCTTATTTTTTCCTTACTTTCCTTTTTAAAGATATTTTTGTTCTTACTTATCTGGAAATAAATGTATTACGATTAAGAGGGACCCAGGTGAACTGGTCATGTTAAGAAAGGACAGAACTGGCGGCCATTCAAGGGAACCTTGAATTCCCGGAACAGGCTAGAGTGAGTGTAGGAGGTCGCCAACTAGGGCGGGTGGAAAGCGGCCATTCAAGGGAACATTGACCTCCTGGAACAGGCCAGAGTGGGTGCAGGAGGTCGCCAACTGGAGCGGGTGGAAAGCCGTCATTCAAGGGAACGTTGAGCTCCCAGGACAGGCCAGAGAGTGAACCTGCACTGTCTGGCTTGAAGGGAGTTGTGATTGGTCAGGCTTGACTGAGGACGAGGGAAGGCCCAAAACTCAGCAACATCACCCAACATACTCACATAGAGCCACATTCCGAAAAGAGACCTACCCCCACACCACAGGTGGCAAAAGCGAGCTGAAACCTGAAAGCACTGCATACCAAGCCAAGCCAATAAATGCAAAGAAAGATGGGTAAACCAAGGAAAACATTAACAACAGGGGAGACGGAGAGAAATCAGAACAAGTTCTCACCAAAATGCGCAGACCCAAGAGAGGAAGACCTAAAAAAAGCCATAAGAATAGAATTCCAAGCCATGCTAGAAGTAATGAAAGACACACTGGCCAGAGATTACAGTAAATTAACAAATGAACAAATGAACCAATTTAAACAAGAATTCCAACAAAATATGAAAGACTCCATACAAACAGAATTAGAAGAAATTCGTAAAACCGTAGAAAGCCAGAAGAGCAGAATCGCACAGCTCGAGAATCACATAGAACAACTCAAAGATAAACTGCAATCAAAAGACAACGAAGAAGCCAACAAAGAAATAGAAGATAAAGCACTGGAAGTAAAAGTCCAGTATTTAATGAACAAAGACAAAATAAACAATTTAAGAATTGTAGGTATACCAGAAGGGGAGGAAACAGGGAAAGGGGAAGAACAATTAGTCAAGGAGATAATAGCGGAAAATTTTTCCACCCTCTGAAAAGACACATATGAGCAAATCCAGGAGGTTAAAGAGTCCCCAACAAAATAGACCCTAACAAACCAACTCCAAGACACATAGTAATTCAAATGGTAAGAAACAAAGAGAAAGGCAAACTACTTAAAGCAATAAGGGAGAAAAAACCCTCACATACAAAGGAAGTAACATTAAAATCAAACCAGATCTCCCATATGAAATACTTAAAGCAAGAAGACAGTGGAATGACATATTTAAACAACTGAATAAAAGAAAATTTCAACCTAGAGTACACTATTCAGCAAAACTCTCACATGGGAGGGAAGACTAAAATCATTCTCAAACAAAAATGAACTTGCACTATTTGCGCAAACAAAACCAACCCTAAATGACCTACTCAGAGACAAATTATACAATCCAAATCCCCGATTGTAACAACCACCCTAAACAACACAACTGCACAACAGCCCTCTCTGTCAATAATCTCCTTAAATGTTAATGGACTAAACTCCACCATTAAAAAACACATAATAGAGATCTGGATTAGAAAACATAAACCAGATTTTTGCTGCCTACAAGCAAGACACCTACAAGTACAAGATAGGCACAGGCATAGAATAAAAGGATGGAAATTAATTATCCAGGCCAATGGAAATAAAAAAAAAAAGCAGGGATGGCCATTCTTATATAGACCAAATTGCATTCAACCTCAGAAAAGTGATCAGAGACAAACAGGGTCACTACTTACTGATCAGGGGAACACTAGACCAAGACGTGCTAACGCTGGTTAACATCTATGCACCTAATGCAGAGCCAACAAAATATGTACGGCAACTGCTTGCAAAACTGGAGAAACACATGAAGGGAAATGTGATAGTAGTAGGAGACCTTAATACTCCACTACCACCACTGGACAGATCCACCAGACAGAAAACTAACAAAGAAATAAGAGCCCTACATGAAAAATTAGAAGAACTAGGACTAATAGACTTATATAGGGCCCTCCACCCCAGAAAGCAGAATACACATTCTTCTCAAGTCCACATAGAACCTTCTCCAGAATAGACCATGCCTTAGGATACAAATCTAACCTGCATAAAATCACAAAGGTAAGGATCACTAGAAGCACCCTGTCAGATCACTATGGAACACAAGTCAAAATTGACTGTAAAAAGAATCAATGGAGAAAATCCAACACCTGGAGGTTAAACAACATGTTGCTCAAAAACAGCTGGATCAAAGAGATACTCAAGAAAGAAATAAAAAGATTCCTTGAGACAAACGACAATGAAGAAACAAATTGTCAAAACTTGTGGGACACAGCAAAAGCAGTAATCAAGGGGAAACTCATAGCAATACAATTCTATATCAGGAAAGAGGAAAACGACAAAATTAGCAGTTTAAAGGACCATCTTAAGGAGCTGGAACAACAGCAACAAAGAAATCCAAACACAACCAGAAGACACAAAATAATAAAAACCAGAGCAGAAATAAACAACATAGAAACTAAGAAAACAATACAGAAAATCAATGAGACCAGGAGTTGGTTTTTTGAAAGAATAAACAAGATAGACAAACCACTGGCAAGACTCATCAAAAAAAAAAAAAGAGGGAAAACACCCAAATAAGGATCACAAATGAAAGGGGAGAGATTACAACAGAACCCCAAGATATCCAACACACCATGAAGACATATTATGAACAACTATACTCAGTTAGGCTAGAGAACCCAGAAGAAAGTGATAGATTCTTGGAAAAATACCAGCTTCTAAGACTAGAAAAGGAGGATTTAGAAAGCCTAAAGAGGCCAATCACATCAGAGGAAATTGAAAAAGTAATTAAGAGACTCCGTAAGAACAAAAGTTCAGGCCCAGATGATTTTACAGGTGAATTCTATCAAACATTCCAAAAAAAATTACTTCCTCTGATCCACAGGCTCTTCCAAACCATTGAAAAAACAGGAATCCTCCCCAATTTCTTTTATGAGGCCAATATCACTCTGATTCCCAAAGAGGGCAAAGATACCACCAAGAAAGAAAACTACAGACCAATCTCACTAATGAACATAGATACAAAAATACTCAACAAAATCTTAGCGAACCGAATCCAGCACTACATCAAAAAGATTATACACCATGACCAAGTGGGTTTCATCCCAAGGATGCAACGCTGGTTCAACATCAATCAACATCATACACCAAAATCAATCAAACATCATACAATCAACAATCAACAATCAACAATATATCAACATCATACACCACATCAATAATACAAAAGACAAAAACCACATGATCATATCAATTGATGCAGAGAAGGCATTTGACAAAATCCAACACATATTTATGTTGAAAACACTAAGCAAAATAGGTATGGAAGGAACCTTTCTCAAGATAGTTACAGCGTTCTATGAAAAGCCCATAGCTAACATTATCCTTAATGGTGAAAAGCTGAAAGCATTCCCCCTAAGATCAGGAACTAGAAAAAGATGTCAACTCTCTCCATTCTTATTCAACATAGTCTTAGAAGTTCTAGCAATAGCAATCAGACAAGACAAGGAAATCAAAGGAATTCAAATAGGGAATGAGTAATTCAAACTATCTCTTTTTGCAGATGACATGATGATATACATGGAAAACCCTAAACAGTCCACAGTAAAACTCTTAGAAACAATAAACCAATACAGCAAAGTGGCTGCTTACAAAGTCAATACACAAAAGACAGTAGCATTTCTCTATACAAATAATGAAGTAGAAAAGAGAGAGATTAAGAATACAACTCCATTTAAAATAGTATCAAAAAACATCAAGTACCTAGGAATCAACCTTACAAGGGAAGTGAAGGACTTATACCTGGCAAACTTCAAAACACTTCAGAAAAAAATCGAAGAGGATCTTGGGAAATGGAAGAACATCCCATGCTCATGGGTAGGTAGAATCAACATAGTCAAAATGACTATCCTACCCAAACTCCTATATAGATTTAATGCAATCACCATCCATATTCAGACATCATTCTTTAAAGACTTAGAACAATCAATCATAAAATTTATCTGAAACCACAAAAGACCCAGGATAGCCAAACATATACTAAAAACAGGAAGCTGGGTGGCATCTTCTTACCTAGCCTGAAGCTATACTATAAAGACATAGTGATCAAAACAGCATGGTACTGGTACAAAGACAGAGCCTCAGACCAGTGAGTTAGAACAGAATTTCTAGACATAAGCCCCCAAATATACAGTCAACTGATATTTGACAAAAGAGCCAAGAACTTGAAATGGGACAAAGAAAGTCTTTTCAACAAATGGTGTTGGTACAACTGGAAAGCCACATGCAAGAAATTCAAAATTGACCTATACCTCACTCCTTATACAAAAATCAACTTAAAATGGATCAAAGACCTCTAAATTAGACCAGAATCTACAAACTTTATAGAGAAGAAAATAGGTAGAACACTCGAAGACATACATATCAAAAAGGTCTTCGAGGAGGAGCACCAATGGCAAGAACTTTAGCGTCAAACATAAACAAACGGGACTACATCGAACTAAAAACTTCTGCATGGCAAAAGAAACCCTACTTAACACAAAGCTGACTGGGGAAACTCTTTTCACCCATCATATCAGATAAAGGGCTGATATCCAGAATATACAGAACACTCAGAAAGCTGAGCCCCCCCAAACCAAATAAAGCCATAAAAAATGGGAAGATAAAATGAATAGACACTTCTCTGAGGAAGACCAAAAGATGGCCATCAAACACATGAAAACATGCTCACCTTCACTCATCATTAGGGAAATCCAAATAAATACAACAATGAGGTACCACCTTAGACCAGTGAGGATGGCTCACATCAAAAATAATAGAACAATCTATGTTGCCGGGGATGTGGCATGAAAGGCACCCTCATCCACTGCTGGTGGGAATGGCCCCTAGTCCAACACCTATGGAGAACAGTCTGGAGAGTGCTCAAAGAACTCAGAATTGAGCTACCATTTGACTCAGCAATTGCTCTCCTAGGTATCTACCCCCAAGTTGGAAGGACATTCATTCCAAAGTATGTGCACCCCACTATTTATCACAGCACTCAGTATAATAGCCAAGTCTTGGAACCAACCTCGATGTCCAACAACAGATGAATGGATCATTAAGATGTGGTATCTATACACAATGGAATACTACATGGCAATCAGAAATGATACAATCACAGACTTTGCAGCAACGTGGATAGACCTAGAACATATTATGTTAAATGAAGTAAGCCAGAAGATGAAAGATAAACACAGAATGATAGCACTATTCTGAAGCACCTAGAACATACACCTTATATACAACTACTACTCAACAATCAAATAACAGGGTTTAACAAGGTAGAAACCCCAAACAATGTAACAGTCAACATATGCCGGAGAGCAGTGCCCAAAACACATGAAAGACTCTTGACTACACACTATACCACAAACAAAACCAGCAACAGCAGAAACAGTAGCATAGAAAGACCAGGTAAGTAATCAGCATTCTACTACAAAGGCCCATAATAAGCCTTTAGGGATCTTATACAGGATTACAGGTAAAGGATACCATGGGAAACCACTGACTCCAATGAAAACATTCCATAAAAATATGTTTTAATGCCTTAATCTTTCTATACTTAAAATAACCTCTCAGCTTTTCTGTCCACAGGCGTTCTTGGATACAAAGGGTTGACAAACTAAGATTGCATCTCGGGGCTCAATCACACGGGATACCATACCCAGCTTGCACTACGAGAATGTCCCGATAAAACTCTTTAACATACCCTTTATCTCTAGGTAATACCTTCATTTAGGACTTGAAGCACGTGACCACCCAGACCACTAAAGCAGCAACTGTGACCTATACTACAGGCCCTAGTCATCGAACACATTCAAACAAACTAGTATTCCCTCACTCTTTTTTCTACTCTTCTCACTACTGTTTTTTTCTTTATTATTTTTTCTTTATCTCTCCTTTTCTTTTTAATTTATTTTCTCTTTTCTTTCCTGCCCTTTCCATATACTACCTCTGGTGTGGCCCCTCAAACCAACCAAGCAAATAAAAACAGAAAACAAAAGTTTCAAATTTCAGAATCAATGTTTTAAATATTGTCATTCTACTTTCTAATGGTAGATTTTTGGCAAAGTAAGTGTGTTCCTTGACAACATTTCTAGTTGGAAAAGAAAGGTTTAGTACTGTAAAAAGGGATTTGTAATAAATTGTTTTTAATGCAGAATTTCCTGTTGTGTTTTTGAAAGCTAACCTGAATTTCCATCTTTTCCTAACAAATTGTTAGATTTATGTATCCCTTTTTTCTCTCTCTCTGAATCTAGTTATAAGTTATTAGGAAATCATGTGGGATATCAGGAATATTTTAAGAATTCAGTCTACCTAGTAGTTTCCTAATAGTCTCATATCCTGATTGCTATCTCTTGAAGTCACTGTAAGTTCTCTGTAAAAGAAATTCCTATAAAAGAAATGTCCTTGACCTATTGTGAAAGCTATTTTTTATGTTAAAGTTTTTTTTCTAATTTACATTAAAATCAGTGGGCACAGTATTTGCTTTGCACACAGTGACTTGGATTTGATCCCCCGCATCCCATATAGTTCTCTGAGCCTGCCAGTAGTGATTCCTAAATGCAGAGCCAGGAATAACATCTGAGTGCATCTGGGTGTAGCCCAAAAACCAAAAGGAAAAATATAACTTTCCATTTGTGTAAAAATATCAAATAAGCACTTGTATGCAAATACACATTGTTGATTAATAATCAATATTGGGCTTAAAACTGAGCTTCTGTAATTTTTAGAAAATGTGCTTATTTTTTTCTTTGTCATTTTTATATCTCTCCAGATATGTAGGAGGAGAAGTTGACTTACAAAGATGTCAATATTCCATGCTACATGAATTGTTTATATCAGCCCATCCAGGGCAGTGTATAATTAATCACTCTCTGCACACTTGATCATTCTTTCATTGATGCTGGTTTCTGTGCTCCCCTCCCGAGACAATTATTTTTTTGCAAAATCTACTAAAATAATTTCTGTATATATAGTAGTGATTGGATATATTTTTGTAACTGATCTCGATTATGAAACTAGGAAACAAATAAAGATTAGAATTTACGGAAAAGTTAACAACCCAATTCCCTTTTCCTACAGACTTGGTTTTCACTCACTATCTTATGATTCTCCAAAATACAGAACCAATTGGGTCAAGCATAGTTTTATAGAAATATAAAACATAACATAATGTTATAAAATAAAATTATATATAGATATAATTATAATAACAACATAAATATTATATATAAATATAATATAATACAATGTTATAAATTATGATTTATATACATATCTCATATATATGATATTACATATATGTAATATATGTAAACATATATCTCTATGTTGTGTGCGTAAAGAGAAGAAATAATTTATTGGGAGTGCTTATATTTGATATGATTTATTAAAAAAAACTAAGAAGGGACCTGAGTAATAGCACAGTGGTAGGACATTTGCCTTGCATGTGGTTGACCCAGGACAGAACTGGGTTCAATCCCAGCATCCCATATGGTCCCCCAAGCCAGGAGAGATTTCTGAGCACATATCCTGAGCTTCACCAGGTGTGGCACCCCCAGAAACAAACCAAGAAATATTGCTTATAATTGCCATAACTCTTTTGCTTAACTTAAAAATATAGTTGAGAACTAGAGCAATAGCATAGTGGGTAGGGCATTTGCCTTGCATGTGTCCAACATGGGTTTGATCTCTGGCATCCCATATGGTCCCTGGAGCATGCCAGGAGTAATTTCTGAGAGCATAGCCAGGCATAACCCCTGAGCACCACTGGGTTTGGCCCCCAAACCAAAAAAAGCAAAATGTATTCTTGAGATTAGAATAAATACTGGCCAGAAGTACCCAATTTACCCTCACCAATGGGATATTTTTGATTTGTTTCTTTTTTGGATGTGAACATATTTATTTAAATATTTACATAAACAGAAATATATATCTATATATGAATTATATATGTTTAAATCCTCTGATTTAAGCTGTGGGCTTTTTCCCTCTTAGGTGAAGTGGTGTTTTATTTTTTATAATTTTTATTGAGACCAATGGGAATTCACAGTTATATTTAAGGTACATAGTGACAGTGAATTAGGACAATTCCCATCACCAGTGTTGACCTCCTTCTGCCACTGTTCCGAACATGCATCCCATACATCCATCCTTAGCCCCCTGGACTGCTGATCTAACGGGTCCCTTTTGTGCATAGTTTTTTGTAGCTTGGGTCTCTTGATTCCATTGTCGTTGACTTTGGGTTGGGTATTTAGGTCTGATCATTTTTTATTTCCATTCAATGCTTATGAGACTGCTTTGCCACATTTACCATCCACTACTTTATTATTTTTTTTTCCAATTTGTATAAAGACATAGAAATGTGAGGCAGAACAAGATGATTCATGTTCTATGGTTCTGTTAAAAGAAAAAAAGGGGGGAGCTGGTATGGCAAGTTTTTTTTGTTGTTGTTTGTTTTTTGTTATTTTTTTTGTTGGTTTCTTTTGCATTGGCACAGTAAGTATTGGGGAAATTAAAAAAGAAATTCCCTTGGCCTAAGAGATGCAGGGTTTCTCTACTCTTAAAGCATACTGTTGTGAGACCATTATAGGCTCCGGACATACTCATTGTCGAGCCCCAACCAATGGGATTCTTTAATTAAATATTAACCTAAAAGTTAAATTCACATCTCTGTAGAAAACAGTTGTTTATTTCACAAATGGATGAGTTGCCAGTGTTGGTGGTGTGCTAGTAAAGTAGATAGAAATTAAGCTCTTCTCTCTAAAAGCTCATAGTCTGTTAGAGGAGACAAAACAAGATATAAGGTACAAAATCCTTAAGTTACAATTAGAGAGTTCAGGATAGTGCTACATTTGCATGCTAAATAATTTCTAAAGCACTCAGACATGGAAAAATGTAGAAAGTAAAAATTTCAACCATATAATGCTCTAAAAATTTGATTTTGGTTTTAAATGGAATTATCTAAGAAATCAGAATTGATATCTCAACAGTTCCAGAATATTCTATTTGAAAAATTCCCCCCCCCCTTTTTTTTTTTTTTGATTGGGAGGTGGTTCTGAGGCAGGAAAACTACTGCATGTATTGAATTGCTTTCCCTTACATGGTTTGGTGAAATGAAGCCAAACATCCACCAGATATTCCACTAAATATTATTTATGTGAACCAGCGAAGAGAATTAGTTTGCACATCCATATCAAATGCCCACACTCTCAGTTCCCAATTCTTTATATAGCTGTCATGAAACAAAGATATGCTTAATTGGCTTTGCCAGCAGGAAGGATAAGCTTTCTTTCTTTTTTTTTTTTAAATCTTCATTGGCTCCAACTCTCATTCCTGATTTGATACAGAAGATATAGCTTCCTATAAGAAAAAGCCACATTTAAAAAATCCATGCAGAGATGCATTTTTGGGGGTATATAGTCTTCAAAAAGCAATGGCATGTTGGAAATCTCTAGTGTTGTACAAACTTGTTATTTAAGACACGTGACTGGCATTTCTTTTGCCGGTGTAAATGGCTCAGATAAAATGCCACTCTAGGCCTGGTATTACATTATGCACCGTCAGAAACTCTGACATTGATTTATTATTGTCATTTATGTGCTATGCACCACTTAATAACTTAAGTGAAGAAAAAAAACACCAACATGGCTCCAAACATTTTGCTACTTCTTGGATGGAACCAAAGGAGGATGCTACATGGAATAAGTCAGAAGGATAAATGTCCAATTATCATACTCATGGGTGGTGTATAAAACAAAATGAATGGCCATTAGACATTTATGATAACCAACTAATATTATCAAAAAAGGGGTTAAGGGGGAAGTAGGAGCTATGATGAGGGATGAAGCCTAGTAGAACTGATTTAAAGATAAAAGTGGGGGGATTTGTGTACTTTGGTGGGGGGGCAATAAAAGTCACCTTCACTAAATATATAAACATTAACATTATTATAGACATGGTACTCAAAAATAATAATGAAATAAAGAAAACTCCAAGAAATTTATGCTGAAATCTTAAATAAAATGAGATCATCCCTCAAATTTTAATATTTCCCTGAAAGAGTTCTAAAATAATTGCGTTTTCTGGATTTAAAAACACATCAGCTCTTAGTACTTTTTTCCCCTGAAAAACCTATTATATTTTCTTAAAATTGGTTAAAATCTTCCACAAAGCCAAGAAAAGAATCAGGCACATAGAGTAATATTTTAGAGCAACATTTTGCAAAGTCTGATATATTCGCAACTCACCTGGAAATCTTGTTAATATGTAGATGCTATTTGTAGATGCATCGATTTGCATTTCTGGTTCTTAGATAACATTTAAGATTAAATTAACATTGTTGGTTTTCAGATAACATTTGAGTAGAAATTGTGCTATTTAATAGAGATATCACCATCTCTGTGTGGCTATTTCAATTTAAAGTAAAAAAAAAATTTAAGAACTTCAGTTTTTAGATTCTTTATCCACACTTTAGTTTCTCCACAACTGCTCATGGTTTAATAGCTACAATGTTGGAAAGAAAAGAATAGAGCTTTCTATAGTTTCAGAAATACCTAGTGGGTAGTTCTACATTGAGTACAAAGAGTATAACTGACTGGCTTTTTCTTGAAATTTCAAGGAAGTTCCATCCCTGAGGAAGTGTTGTATATTTTCAGAAGATACATAATCAAAAGAGTCTATAATTTATTTTGCCTAATTTATCCACTATTTCTCTTGACTAATTCTTTTTCCTATTTGTAGAAAAGAGGCACAGAGCCCACAACACCTCATCAAGATACAGGGGTCCTTTGGTTCAATTATTGATTACGTGCCTTATTTTGCATTTTTTATACAGAGCTCTGAACAAAAAAATATGATAACCATTTTGCTACAAGTTTTCTTATATGACAATCAATAAATAGTGACAGAGGTAAAAAATCTAGAAGTGCAATAAACTGTTAGCAACTACACACACACAAAAAAGCAAAAGTTAGCAATCTTTTATAAAAGAAAAAAGTCTGCTGAATACAAGATCAAGAGGTCATAAGATAAGAGAATGATCTTGTCTCTGGTTTCATAAGGGCGAGAAGCTTGCGTATCTTTAATTATATATTCCATTAGCATTTACTTTTTAAGATCCTATTCAAGCCAAATGTCATAGGGGATCAGTGTGTACAAATCTCCTGGGTGCCATTTTTTTTTTTTTTTTGCTTCCAGTGCAGCTCAGAAATCCTTTTCCAATGAGGATATATCACCATCTTATGCATGCCACTTAAGCATGCTTCTTGAGCTGAAGAGTCCTTGGGCAATCTAGTCAAATTTATCCTTGTGACAGGACCTTTGTGGTGATAAGTACATGGCACACTTCTCAATGCTTCTCCCTGACCCGCCCATGGTTTGGATTTACCATCACACACTTTCCATTGCCATTCCTCTGGAGTCACATGACACTTTAACATTTCTATCTCCTGAGAGTTGGCATGACAAACACTCATTTGACCTTAGCCTGTGATTATGTGAGGACAAGGGGTAAATTTTCTTGTTTCTCAAAGGAAAATATCAACAAGTTAAGCTTCCCATCCTCTATGAGATCTTTCTCACAAAGAATCAAGAAAAGGTCTTGAGCTTAATGAGTGTTTCCTTATTGCTAAAGGTTGTCTGGTTGTGAATCGAATAATCTCAGGCTGAATAGAGTGGACTGCTGAAGAATAGACCTTAAGATGGTAAACACCTTTTTTGATATAATATTCAATGATATTGTCCTCCTGATCATCACTTCTATATACACCTCCTCTACTCAAGTGTGAGCAAGACCTAGTAACTTTCACTAATTAGTAAAATATGGCAATTGTGATATTTAAACTGCAACTTCCTTCCTCATAGATTTTCTCTGTTGACTCTCTCCCTTAATGGCTTTAAATTTGGTTGCTTTCTGGGAACACTTAAGTCACAGGAGATTGAGGCAATCTTTGGACAAGAAACCAATGAAAAAATGGTTCCTATGTCCTTTTTGAAACTTTTTTTGTGAGACTGATGTTACTTTGAAGGCAGCTCTCTCTCCAGCTGAGTTTTTGAGGTGTTCTCAATTCTGGGTGACACCTTGATCAGATTTCCCAGATGTCTTACAGCAGAAGGCTCAGGGAAGCTTTGTCAAGATTCCCAGCACACAGAAATTGAATAATATATTATTTTAAACTGCCAAGTTTGGAGGTAACGTTTTCCAATATAATAAGCAATAGATAAGTAATATGTGTGTGCTTGCCAAGTAAATGTTCTATCATTCTGTGAATAAATAGATGCAATTACATATCCTCACTTGTCCTTGAGAATCCACCCTATGTAGCTCGTAGCACACAGAAAAGAAAAGACAATATTTTTCTGTTAGACTGGTAATAAATAGATTATAAATGTAATGCAATAAAGGAGAAAATACCTAGATCACTCAGAGTATAGGGAGGGCATAGATGGCACGCGTGCCAGTGGTGGCACGCAAAGGCCTTGCAGCTAGCATGCGGGAAGGCCCGCAATTAAGATATGCGGCACGTACCACATAGTTTTTAGATACTAAAATTTGTTATTAAGGTTTAATCGATGTGCTGGCACTTTTGACGAAATTTTTTGGTTTTGTGCAGCAGTTTGGGCACTCGGGCTCAAAAAGATTAGCCATCACTGGAGAAGGAGCAAAATCAAGAGGTAAGAAAGAAGATGAGAAAGAAAAGTAAGGGGGTAAAAAGGACTTTGTGCAGCCAAGTGGAAGAGTTATATAGCTATATATCCAAAACACAGACTCAACAACAATGAAAATATGAAATCTAAAATAGAGACACAAACGTTAAAATATGACTTCCAAGGTGGCAGGTGGGGCTGGGATGGACAAAAGGGAGAATGACGAAACTGGTGGAGGGACCATGATACTGGGGACAGGGGGTTGGGATGTTGTTAGAATGTTATTTGCCTAAGATTCATCTATCAATAATTTTGCAAATTATGGCTCTCTAATTAAATAAGATAATTTGAAAAATAAAAGACAAAAAATATTAGTTCCTTTCTTTAAGCAATTCACGGTGAATGATTCATTCCACACTTGCGGAAAAGTGGAAATTGAGAGAATTGGGAACTATTTTCCAAAGAAGTCTCTCTACAAATGAAAAAGCAAATATAGGATGAACATCTGTCAATCACATGATTACCTTGAAACCAGCTAATCAAATCCACCTCTGCACTTGAAGTTAGATTGAAGCCCTAAGACCAGCATTGCTTAGGACAATTTTCTGTCTTAGTTTTGATATTTTATATCAAATAAAAGTCATGTACCCTGCATCAGTCCTAAACAAAGCAAAGCTGCATGAAGATTTCTGTCCTCAAGGTACTAAGAAGTAAAACCTGACATGGTGGTTTAGCATGATGAACTCCAATACCTCTATCCCAGAAGATAAAAACAGTTACATGGCAATACTTCTCCCTGGTTATTTACTTCTCCCACTAGCCTTTCTTCCCATGTAAGCTCATTTTTTTTTTTTTTTTTTGGTTTTTGGGCCACACCCGGTAACGCTCAGGGGTTACTCCTGGCTATGTGCTCAGAAGTTGCTCCTGGCTTGGGGGACCATATGGGACACCGGGGGATCGAACCGCGGTCCGTCCAAGGCTAGCGCAGGCAAGGCAGGCACCTTACCTTTAGCGCCACCGCCCGGCCCCGTAAGCTCATTTTTTTACACATTAAAATTAAGGGAAAAGTTGGAGAAATACAGCATAGTTGTTTGCTTTGTCAACCACTGCAAACCCATACCAATAACATAATCTCTTGGCATCAGGTACCACTAAGGTTGGGATTTTTTTAGAACTATCTAACATAGCAACACAGAAGAAGTATTGACATGAGACTATAAAGCTACCTGGGACCAGTATATGTACAGTAAGGAATTTGGGCATTTGAGTTATCACTATAAAAATAATCTCCATGTTGCCTATTGGTCAAAAGACCAACCATAATGTGGGCTCAGATGGAGGTGACTATATAGAACATGGGCTAAAGGAACAAAAAATTAGGATATTAAGACAAACTAAAAGATCAAAACTCTGTGAAAGAGAATGGTGAAGAGAAATAAAGTAGTTCATGGGCAAAAGGAAGACTGTGTGGTCCGAGAGAGGAAGTTTCTGATTAGGTTAGGAGAATCAAAAAACTTATTAATCATAGGAAAGTATAGTGAAAGTAGAATAATATAGATTGGCAACTTAGGCTAATGTGTGTGAAGGAAAAAGTGAAAAATTTTCTATTGTAAAAACATATTTATTCTAAAGAAAATATAAATTATATAATAAAATAATTCTGCATATTTAACATATATACTACTTTCAGATATAAAAATGTGTATTGAAATGTACTCAGACATTAATTCCTTATTACTAGCAAAAACAATTACAATTATTTATTGACCTAGCAGTGGGACACTCAGCTTTAATTACTTTATTGAGCAACACACCACTATACTGTACATTAATATTGTTCTATTCTACTACTAGGTAAAGAGAAAGGATAAATTCAAGATTGGGATCACAATGCTAACCACAAGTATATGATTTCACTGTATAATCAATTTAAAGCTTCACTCAAGTAGTTACCAGTCTTATCCTAAACCCATCCCCAAGGCTAGTCTATAGGCCTTGCTAATATCAATGTCCCATCACTTAATACCCTGGCAACTAGGGAGTTAAAGGAGGTAGCTAGTTGTGCAGGCAGTCTGCCAGTCATTTGTGGTATGGAATGTTGATGTGTTGAAGAAAAAAGATGCCCTACTTGCCAGAATTTCTTGCACAGGAACAAAACTGCCATTCACATTCTACTGAATTTTCAGGACCTAATTAGAAGTAGGACCAAATATTGCCATTTTTTGAACTCAATAGGAGTACAGAAGAACACTGATAAAGTTTGGGAATAGGCTTTTCAATCTTTTCTTTATTTTGGTCATTAAACTCTACTTCTTATTTAAAAAGTTAAATTACATTTGCTTTATATTTGGTTTACAAAATTGGTATAGGAGACTAGTGCCAAATCTCTATATGTGTTTAGTACTATTCCTCCATTAACATTTCAGTCTCCTTTCACTACAAAAAGATCTCCTTCCCCTGTTCATACCTCCCATTCCATTAGAAAACAACCATAGCTTTCATATTAACATCATTACTAGTTCTAATATTACCTGAATTATGAATCCAATGAAGAAGAATTATTTCTTGTTTCAATAAAAAATTAAAGCTCATAAAGTCAAGTTTTCATTTGTAAGAAAGATAGGTTGTGGTAGTAGCTCTGGTTTTGGCTATCACTTAGAAAGCTTTTTCGCGTGGCTCCCTGTGTGTGACACCAGGCGGGGAAAATCCGCGAAAGTACACCGGCCCAGTGGGGCTCAGCTGTGAAAAACTGTGAGTGTGACCTGTCTATGTCTGTCTACTGTCCTCTTGCATGAAACTCTTGCGAGTGGGGCAAAAAGAGCCTCCAGAAACCTCGCTCGCCCAGACGCCATTTTCAGGGAGGGACTTCAGAGCATAAAAACCGGCTAACCTTTGCAAAAGCTGGCTCCCTGTGTGTGACACCAGGTGGGGAAAATCTGCGAAAGTACACCGGCCCAGTGGGGCTCAGCTGTGAAAGACTGTGAGTGTGACCTGTCTATGTCTGTCTACTGTCCTCTTGCGTGAAACTCTTGCGAGTGGGGCAAAAAGAGCCTCCAGAAACCTCGCTCGCCCAGACGCCATTTTCAGGGAGGGACTTCAGAGCATAAAAACCGGCTAACCTTTGCAAAAGCTGGCTCCCTGTGTGTGACACCGATTGTTAGGGAGGGACTTCAGAGCATAAAAACCGGCTAACCTTTGCAAAAGCTGGCTCCCTGTGTGTGACACCAGGCGGGGAAAATCTGCGAAAGTACACCGGCCCAGTGGGGCTCAGCTGTGAAAGACTGTGAGTGTGACCTGTCTATGTCTGTCTACTGTCCTCTTGCGTGAAACTCTTGCGAGTGGGGCAAAAAGAGGCTCAGAGGAGCACGGCCGCTCCGCTTCACTACGCGGCCGTGCACTCTTTCTAAGGAAAGAACTCCATTGCAACAAGAAGGAAAAATCACACTAAGAACGGCGCTATATCACAGAAGCAAACATTTCTCTCTGAACTGTCTTCTCTGTTGCATGCTCGGGCCTAAGATTTGACTCAGTGTGAGGCTTCATCCACGGAGGACTCCCCTCCCTTAGAGGCAAGTCAGCCCATCCAGAAAGGGAGGAGCCAGAGGAGTGTGCTGCCTACATCATATAGACAATGAATACCACTACAACACGTAGAAAAACCCACAATACAAGTGTGACAATGGGGAAACAACGCAGGCCAGCATCAGACATAGAGAATGAAGATGACAATTCTGAGGACCAGATAATGACTGAACAACTAATCAACCTCTCAGATAAGGACTTTAGACTAGCAATATGGAAGGTGCTCAACAGACTCCAAGAAACCATGGATCGAGTTGAACAGAACACTAATAAGAACCAAGAAAATATGAAGGCAGAAATGACAAAACTCCAAACTGAAATAACATGTCAACTAACAGGACTGAAAAAGTCAGTAAACGAAGTGAATGACAAAATGGATAAGCTCTGGGACAGGGTATCAGAAGCTGAGAATAGACTTGGTGCTGTGGAAGATGAGATACATAACAATTCCATACAGCAGGAGAGATTGGACAAAAAACTTAAAGCAAATGAGCAGACAATGGAAAAATTAGTCAAAGAATGGGAACAGACGAAAATAGAAGTCTATGATAAGATCAACAGAAACAACTTAAGAATCATTGGAGTCCCAGAGACCCAGGAAGAAAATTTCCAGGAAGAATCAATGGTCAAGAACATCATTAAAGAGAAACTCCCAGAGCTAAAGAATATATGTGATCAAATCCTGCATGCCCGAAGAGTACCAACCAAAAGAGACCCCAGAAAAACCACCCCAAGACACATCCTAGTCACAATGACAAATCCCACAGATAGAGACAGAATTCTGAAAACAGCAAGATCAAAAGGGGAAATCATGTTCAAGCAAGCTTGCCTGAGATTTACAGCAGACCTGTCACCAGAAACGCTCAATGCCAGAAAGCAGTGGTGGGATATTGTGACAAGACTGAATGAAATGAATGCTTCACCCAGAATACTATACCCAGCAAAACTCACTTTCCGGTTTGATGGAAGAATACATGGTTTCACAGACAAAAAACAGCTCAGAAACTTCACAGACACAAAACCAGTCTTAAGAGAAAAACTGAAAGACCTAATCTAAGACAAGACTACCCAAAAGACACACCAAATTTTGAAATAAAGATGGCGTTAAATCCCAGGACAATTCTTTCTCTCAACGTCAATGGACTAAATGCACCAGTTAAGAGACACAGAGTGGCTAAATGGATCAAAAAACTCAATCCAACCTTCTGCTGCCTACAAGAAACGCACCTGAATAGTCAGAACAAACATAGACTCAAAATAAAAGGCTGGAGAAAAGTTATCCAAGCAAACAACACCCATAAAAAAGCTGGAGTGGCCATACTAATATCAGATAATGCAAACTTTATACTCAGGAAGGTGGTAAGGGACAAAGACGGACATTTTATATTAATCAAGGGGTACGTAGAGCAGGAAGAATTCACTCTCCTAAACATATGCACCAAATGAGGGGCCAGCAAAATATTTAATACAACTGTTGACAAATCTGAAAAATAATATCAACAACAACACAATAATTGTGGGGGACCTTAACACGGCTTTGTCAACACTGGACAGGTCAACCAGACTGAAACCCAACAAGAATATACTAGACCTGAGGAGAGAAATGGAAGAAAGAGGCCTAGTGGATATATATAGGACACTCCATCCCCAGAAACCTGGATACACATTCTTCTCCAATGTACATGGGACATTCTCCAGGATAGACTACATGCTGGCACATAAAACATACCTCCATAAGATCAAGAGGATAGAAATTTTGCAGACTACCTTCGCTGACCACAAGGCTCTGAAATTATTTGTGAACTCCAAAGGGACTCAGAAGAAACACTTTAACACCTGGAAGTTAAACAGCCTCATGCTCAATAACCAGTGGGTCCGAGATGAAATCAAGGAGGAAATAAAAAGGTTCCTGGAAACAAATGACAATAAAGACACAAACTATCAGAACTTATGGGACACAGCAAAAGCAGTACTGAGAGGAAAATTTATAGCTTTGCAAGCACACATCAGGAAGGAAGAAGGAGCTTACCTGAGTAGCTTAATGACACAGCTAATAGAACTAGAAAATGCTCAACAAAAGGACCCAAGAATAGGAAGACAGAAGGAAATAACAAAGCTGAGAGCAGAAATCAACAAAGTGGAAACTCAAAAAACAATCCGAAAGATCAACGAAAGCAGAAGTTGGTTCTTTGAAAAAATAAACAAGATTGATAGACCACTGGCAAACCTAACAAAGAAAGAGAGAGAGAGAAACTTGATAACTCGTATCAGGAATGAAAAAGGAGAGATCACTACTGATATGACAGAGATTCAAAGGGTAATCAGAAACTACTTTGAAAAACTCTACGCCACTAAAAATGAGAACCTGGAAGAAATGGATAAATTCTTGGACTCTTATAATCTTCCACGGTTGAAGGAAGAGGATGTAGCATATCTAAACACCCCCATCACCATTGATGAAATTAAAACAGTAATCAAATGTCTGCCGAAAAACAAAAGCCCAGGTCCAGATGGATTCACTAATGAATTCTATCAAACTTTCCAAGAGGAACTACTGCCAATCTTGGCAAGACTCTTTCATGAAATTGAACAAACAGAAACACTTCCAAATAGCTTTTATGAAGCCAACATCACCTTGATACCTAAACCAGACAGAGACGCTACCAAAAAAGAAAATTACAGACCAATATCACTGATGAATGCAGATGCAAAGATCCTCAACAAAATCCTGGCAAATAGGATTCAATGCCTCGTTAAGAAGATCATCCACTACGATCAAGTAGGTTTCATCCCAGGAATGCAAGGCTGGTTTAACATCCGTAAATCTATCAACATAATACACAACATCAATAACAAGAAAAATAAAAACCACATGATCATATCAATAGATGCAGAGAAAGCATTTGATAAGGTCCAACACCCATTCTTGATCAAAACTCTCAGCAAGATGGGAATGGAGGGAACCTTTCTCAATATAGTGAAGGCCATCTACCACAAGCCAGTGGCAAATATTATCCTCAATGGAGAAAACCTGAAAGCCTCTCCTCTAAATTCTGGCACAAGACAAGGCTGTCCTCTCTCACCACTGCTATTCAACATAGCACTGGAAGTACTTGCTATAGCGATTAGGCAAGAAAAGGATATCAAGGGAATCCAGATAGGAAAGGAAGAAGTCAAGCTCTCACTGTTTGCAGATGACATGATACTCTACTTGGAAAACCCTAAAGACTCTATCAAAAAGCTTCTAGAAACAATAGACTCATATAGCAAGGTGGCAGGCTACAAAATTAACACACAAAAATCAATGGCCTTTCTATATACCAATAGTAATAAGGATGAAATGGACATTAAGAAAACAACCCCATTCACAATAGTACCACACAAACTCAAATATCTTGGAATCAACTTGACTAAATATGTGAAGGACCAATACAAAGAAAACTATAAAACTCTGCTCCAAGAAATAAGAGAGGACACACGGAAATGGAAACACATACCCTGCTCATGGATTGGCAGGATTAACATCATCAAAATGTCAATACTCCCCAAGGCATTATACAGATTTAATGCCATCCCTCTAAAGATACCCATGACATTCTTCAAAGAAGTGGATCAGACACTTTTGAAATTCATTTGGAACAATAAACACCCTCGAATAGCTAAAGCAATCATTGGGAAAAAGAATATGGGAGGAATTACTTTTCCCAACTTTAAACTGTACTACAAAGCAACAGTTATCAAAACAGCATGGTATTGGAATAAGGATAGGTCCTCAGATCAGTGGAATAGGCTTGAATACTCAGAAAATGTTCCCCAGAGATACAACCATCTAATTTTTGATAAAGGAGCAGGAAATCCTAAATGGAGCAGGGAAAGCCTCTTCAACAAGTGGTGTTGGCACAATTGGATAGCCACTTGCAAAAAATTAAACTTAGACCCCCAGCTAACATCATGTACAAAGGTAAAATTCAAATGGATTAAAGACCTCGATATCAGCCCCAAAACCATAAGATATATAGAACAGCACATAGGCAAAACACTCCAGGACATTACAGGCATCTTCAAGGAGGAAACTGCACTCTCCAAGCAAGTGAAAGCAGAGATTAACAGATGGGAATATATTAAGCTGAGAAGCTTCTGCACCTCAAAGGAAATAGTGCCCAGGATACAAGAGCCACCCACTGAGTGGGAGAAACTATTCACCCAATACCCATCAGATAAGGGGCTAATCTCCAAAATATACAAGGCACTGACAGAACTTTACAAGAAAAAAACATCTAACCCCATCAAAAAATGGGGAGAAGAAATGAACAGACACTTTGACAAAGAAGAAATACGCATGGCCAAAAGACACATGAAAAAATGTTCCACATCACTAATCATCAGGGAGATGCAAATCAAAACAACGATGAGATACCACCTCACACCCCAGAGAATGGCACACATCACAAAGAATGAGAATAAACAGTGTTGGCGGGGATGTGGAGAGAAAGGAACTCTTATCCACTGCTGGTGGGAATGCTGTCTAGTTCAACCTTTATGGAAAGCGATATGGAGATTCCTCCAAAAACTGGAAATCGAGCTCCCATACGATCCAGCTATACCACTCCTAGGAATATACCCTAGGAACACAAAAATACAATACAAAAACCCCTTCCTTACACCTATATTCATTGCAGCACTATTTACCATAGCAAGACTCTGGAAACAACCAAGATGCCCTTCAACAGACGAATGGCTAAAGAAACTGTGGTACATATACACAATGGAATATTATGCAGCTGTCAGGAGAGATGAAGTCATGAAATTTTCCTATACATGGATGTACATGGAATCTATTATGCTGAGTGAAATAAGTCAGAGAGAGAGAGAAAAACGCAGAATGGTCTCACTCATCTATGGGTTTTAAGAAAAATGAAAGACACCCTTGTAATAATAATTTTCAGACACAAAAGAGAAAAGAGCTGGAAGTTCCAGCTCACCTCAGGAAGCTCACCACAAAGAGTGATGAGTTTAGTTAGAGAAATAACTACATTTTGAACTGTCCTAATATTGAGAATGTATGAGGGAAATGTAGAGCCTGTTTAGGGTACAGGCGGGGGTTGGGTGGGGAGGAGGGAGATTTGGGACTTGGGTGATGGGAATGTTGCACTGGTGATGGGTGGTGTTCCTTTTATGACTGAAACCCAAACACAATCATGTATGTAATCAAGGTGTTTAAATAAAAAAAATTATGCATTAAAAAAAAAAAAAAGAAAGATAGGTTGTGTCCAGAGCAATAGCACAGCTGAAAGGATGTTTGCTTGTATGCTGCTGACCAGGGTTCAATTTCTAGCATCCTATATAGTCCCATGAGTCTGCCAGAGATTATTTCTATTGTTTTATAATTTTGGTTTTTGGGCCACACTTGGTGGCACACAGGACATACGCCTTGCTCTGAAATCAGAAATTGCTCCTGGCAGGCTCGGGGGACCTGAGATGCTGGGGATTGAACCCAGGTCTGTCCAGGTTGGAGCATGCAAGGCAAATGTCCTACCCGTGTGCTATCACTCTGGCCCCATCCAGGGGTGATTTCTGAGTGCAGAGTCAGGAATAACCCCTGAGTATCACCAGGTGTGGCTCCAAACCCAAATCATGACAAGACAAAATAAAACAAATATATATATATATATATATATATATATATATATATGTGTGTGTGTGTGTGTATATATGTATAAAGTTTTTCAATGGAAAATTTTGATTTGAACATTAGCTGTGCACAACCAATATGACATGTTCTTTCTTTGTTTTTTTTTTTAGCAAAACATGAAATAGTTGAATAGCATTTCATGTTTTATTGGTAGCTCTTTTATAAAAAGTCATATCACATCTTTCAAATATGTCAAGTAGAGTGACTCAGAGGCAACCCTGTTGTTGTGTTGTCAAATCTCATTCAGCTGCTAAGAGCCAGGACCATACTTGGGAATTCCATCCTCAGGGTCTGTATTTTTCAAATTATCACTTATTTAGGAATTTTGTTAATCAAATAGCAATCAGAAATTCATGGTCTTAAAGTTTTGTTTGTTAATCCAAACATATTGGAAAATTATCTTACTCAAACAAGAACTTGAGTGAAGTAAATTAAAGTGGGATGTTTATTTTCCTCTTGACCTAGAAAAATAAACAAAACTGAACAAAAAACAAAAGCAAAATAGAAAACAGGAGACAGATTAAAAAAAAGAACAGTGGCTGAAGACTGATGGTATCCAGTTAGAACATATATTTGCATAGAGTTTGCATTGTTTTGTGAAATATTGTGGCCTACTATGTTATTGCACTCAGTAATGACATTAGAATTTGGACTTTGAAATAAAGACAAACAGATAAGTCTTCATGATATACAAAGGCTGGCCTCTTTTGCCTTCAATTTGTAGACAGGGAATTCTGTGTCGTTCAGTGATTAAGGGTGCCAAATGTAGCTAGGAACTGTTTCAGCAATCATAGATGTTGTTTTTCCAATTGGGCCAATCTGCCAGACTGGCAGACAGAAAACTAACAGAAATATTAAATATAGACAGCTTCTATAGTTGAATCTTGTTTTCCCTTACTCTGCTGGAAGCCACTCTAAAATAGTAGCCTGTATGTAGGTCATTAAAAACCTACACAGATACGCACACTATGATGTGTATTTGTACTTTGAAATTAAGACTTTGTGGATGTAATAACTGGGTGCCCAAACAGTTGTTCCCAATGTATAAGGTGATTGAGTAAGTCCTCGTTTTAGATGTTATACCCAGACACTCTTGGTTTCTGTCAAAATGTGAAGGATTCTGTTCTCAATTGACCCTCACACCTTAGGGGAATCATTTCAGGGAAGCACTGTTCTTGAGTTTCCAAATTCATACTCTTGAGGTCTCATAAATTTGACTGATGAGTGCTTAGAGAATTCGATAGAATAGTTGGTTTTATTTCCAGGATTTGTTTCCATCCATGGCCAACAGATGCATAATTACATGCATTTCTTCTCCTGGCCACAAATGTAATAGAAGTGGGCTCAGTTAGCTTCTGTAACCACAATTTATGTAGACAAAACCCTCCCCTCAGATTCAGAGAAATGATGATGCAATTATCATACAACCTACAAATCCTCAAATTCCCTGGGATATAAAAGGGTCTTATACATCTTGGTGATTACATACTTTGTCTTGTCTATAAACATTCTACCGTCTTTCCAATTTACTAATGCTATGCAAATAATGGGAAGAAAACTGTTTAATAATGTGATGTCAAGAAAATTTTTCTTGTTAGAATTTTAATGTTTATTTAGAAAAAAACTTTCTAGATAGTGTTATATCTATATAGAAAATAGATAGCAAGTTTATTCATTGTCACTGATTTGAAATATACTCTTCCCTCAGAAAATCTGGCAATGGGATTAAATTACATATTTTGAAATCTGTGCTCTTTGTACACAGCTTGAGAAATAGTCTGATATTAGTATTTATACACATCTTGAGAAATTTTCCAATGCTACGAGTAGACTTTAGTGTACATGATTTGGAATTTATGATACTTACCCTCTGAACTTGATTGAAATGGTCCTTTGACCAAAGCAACAAGTAAATGTAAGGAACCAAAAAAGTCTCATCTTCTAGCTACAACAATTTACTATTACCAATTTGGTACTCAGAGGCTCCTTTCCAGTGATCATTGTAAAACCATGAGGTATTCAAATATAGCTCTTTGCTTCTTAACAGATTCTTACATATTGAAAAAATAAAACATTTATTTCTCCTCTTACATCTGAAATGTGGAGTATAAAGAAGTAAGATCAGTAAAAATTGTATTTTTCAAGCAGTCCACACTCTAATAGAGTTTATTTAGAATAAATATATCTATGATAAAGAGCACATATAATCATTTTACAAATAGTTACTTATTTGACTTCAAAATGGACTATAATTTATATAGCAACATCATATTACCAGAAAGGAATTCTTGGCTCACTATGTTGTATCCTTAAGAAGATACCCATTCCAATCGTTGTCTTTGCTATATGAAATGGTCTCTACAGAGTTGATCCTTGCCTATGCTGTATGTGAATGCTTTGTTGTTATTGTTATTTTTTGTTGGCCTAGTAATAATTTGGCTCATCTGGAATAGACCTGTATTTGTTCCCAGTGGAAGATGAACAAATTAGAACTTTGTAGTTGAAGGTCGTGTGAATGAATTATCTTTGAGTATTGTATTATGTATTTTATTGAATGTATTAGGCACACTGGAAATTGGAGGTGGGTCTCACTAGAGTAAACTCAAGAGGTTGGCAAAGCTGTGTTCTTTCTGAAGGTTCTGGAAGAAAATGATTCTTTGCTTTTCCACCTTGTAGAAGCTGTTGGCACTTCTGTCCCACATATTTTTTACATTTTCAAAACCCATAATGAAATACTGACTCCTTCCCATATTGCAACATTCAACTCTGCTTCTGTCTTCACATATCTTCCTCTGAATTTGATTCCTCTCATGCAACCTTCTTTCTCTTTCAAAATCCCTTGTTATTACATTGGGTGCAACCAGATAATCCAGGATAATCTGTATTTTAAGTTTAGCTGATTAGCAAACTGAATGCCACCTGCAATTGTCATTCTCTTTTGCCAAGTACCAACAAATTCACAAGCACTGGAGACTGAGGAGTGAAATTCTTCGGGGAGGAGACATTATTCCTTTATACCTCTCCCTCATCTCAGATGTAACTAAATAGGTACAGAGGTGAAATTCTCTTTCCCTTCCTCTTCCCTTTTCACTTTCTCTCCTCTTCCTTTTTACTCTCCTTTCCTGTTTCCCTCTTTCCGTGCTTCCTTTCTCCTTTGTTTTACTTTTTACCTTTTTATTTTATTGTGTTTATTTTCTTTGGGCCTCTCAAACTTATAAGAGGCTAGAGGGCCACTTTTGGCATTATGGTTCATTGCTTGGGCAGATAGTGCTCAGAGTTATCAGGGCCACACCTAGTGCCGCTAGGGTGGGGTTAGGATAATGGTGGAGACATACTGTGCTCAGGATTAAACCCAGGCCTTCATTTATGACAGGCAGCACTCAGTCCTTTGAGCTACTGCATGAGTCATAGGGTGAATTCTTCAACTGGATTAGAAAGTTTAACTATTTTGACAGAAGTGAAAGTATTATTTTTTGAATAAGTGCTCAGGTGTCTCATGCTCTGTGTCTTTGTTCAGAATAGGTCAGAATAGGGCTGGAGTGACGGTGCAGCGATAGGGCATTTGCCTTGCACTTGGCTGACTCAGGATGCAGTTCGATCCCCTGGCATCCCATATGGTCCCCCAAGCCAGAAGCTATTTCTGAGTGCATAGCCAAGAGAAAAAGAAAGAAATAAAGAAAGAGAAAAAAGAAAGAAAAAGAAAGAAAGAAAGAGAAAGAAAGGAAGAACAAAAGAGAAATAATGAAAAAGAGAGAAAGAAAGAAGAAAGAAAAAGAAAGAAAGAATAGGTTAGAATAGGTCGGATGATTGCTTGACTGCATACACTGAATCAGGCTGGCTTTAAAATATTCCATCTGGAGGAGAGCAAAAACATTCCACCCCCAAATATCTAAATATCTTTGCTTTCATCAGCATCAAAGATATGCATATTACTATTAAACTTACTGCTTTATATCCAAGCAATTTGATGCTTGTTTGATTGTTTTTTAATCCTTTGAAGAACTCAGAGGGGTATAGGAAGATTCTTTTATAGAATTTATACAATTGCTAGATGATTGGCTTTAAAGATTTTTGCTCCTTTTCAACATGAATATAGTCATCCATTAGCATGATATTTACTATGTGTTCTTTCATTCTACTCAATACATTTATTATTATCAGTATCAGTATCTTTATAAACCAAACCTGTATGTACACTGAAAATATATCATCATCTGTAGCTTTGAGAATTCAGTAATGGTCTTTGATTGGTCAGCTCCTAAAATAAATGCCTGCCCTGAGTCTGGCTTATTTGTAAGTGAAGCATTTTTTTTTTATATCTGATAAAATAATTTCACAGAGCATTTTAGACCAGGCAGTTGCAATGGTAGAACTCTGCTTCATATTTGGTCAGAGGAAGCTTTCACATCTACCGTGTCACTTCTCCCTTTCTTGTCTAAATCCCAGAAATCTAGCTATGTAATCTGTTTGTAGGATATGATTACTGTCTCTGCCTACCCTAAACTTCTAGGCTTGTTTCTTAAATTCAGTTATCTTAAGTTTGCCCAACTATCACCTCAAGTTGCATTTCCACTTGTCACTTGGGTTGGGTTTGTGGAGGGGGCCAAAGGAGGGAACAGGTTAGTGGCAGACCTGTTAAAAGTCTACATGAGCTCCTGGCCCTGCCAGGAAAGCAACTTAAGATCCATTTGAATTATGTGGTCTGATAGCTGATTCCCATTCATAGGATAAGGGAAGTCAGACTCAATCTCTACCCAGATTTAAGCCCTTTGCCTTTTTATTTTTTAATTTACTTCTTTTTTTTCTTTTTTTATTAAAGCACTGTGATTTACAAAGTTATTCATAGTTGAGCTTCAGATATACAATAAACATTTCAGCACCAATCCCACCAACAGTCTCAACTTCATTCCATTAGTGCTTCTTTTCCACACTCCATCCCCTCAGACTGTCACTTCCACAGGCACCTTCTTAAGTTCTATTGTTAAAAATTAGGTGTCAGGATTTTAGTGTTGTTGACTCTGGTTTAGGTATTTAGCTCATTCTTGACTCCAGTGTGTATGGGAGAGGAAAGAGTGGAGGGAAAAAAGATGGATGAGAAGCAATGCAAGAATCAAAGGGATTCAGATACCTGAGTGCTGTTAAGAATGGATAGAGCTAAATATCAAGGTCCTTTATCTTTTAGCAAAGAAAGAAAAATAAAATATAGAAGATGAATAATCAAGTAAAAGTTTTTTGAGGAGACAAATTCAGAGTAGACTAGGCAGATAGAAAGAGAAAGAGAGAGAGTGTACTAAAAATTTTATGTTCCAAAGAAAGACTCAGAAAAGAAATTGCATCGGGCCCGGAGAGATAGCACAGCGGAGTTTGCCTTGCAAGCAGCTGATCCAGGACCAAAGGTGGTTGGTTCAAATCCCGGTGTTCCATATGGTCCCCCGAGCCTGCCAGGAGCTATTTCTGAGCAGACAGCCAGGAGTAACCCCTGAGCACCGCCAGGTATGGCCCAAAAACAAAAACAAAAACAAAAGAAAAGAAAAGAAAAGAAAAGAAATTGCATCAAAAACTTTGACATGTGGGGGCGCTGAAGTGGACCATAAGTAAAGATAACAGAGGATAAGCCACCCTGAGCAGTGTGTGAGGAATTAGAGAGAGAATTTGTTCATTCTGAGGTGGCTTATGTGGCCTACAGAATGGAGAGTGAGTGCTGCCCCCAAAACTTTATTTTTAGGATCTCTTCAAGTTTCCTTGGCTTTGGGCTTTTTGCATGGATAAAAACCAGGAAGTATTTGCAGCCATAAGTCTGAGTTTCTAATGAATTGTCTCCTGAGGAGAATGTTTGAGCCCAATGAGTTTGTGATTTTAAAGTTTTGAGTTAAGAAACAGAGGACCCGAACAGAACAGATTTACATATTTTTAAGTCACATCTAAAATGTAAGGTTTCTTGAAATTGCTTGTCAATGGCTTCCTCCCACTCCTCATTGTATACTTAAGAAATCTCTTAGGAATAAAACATACTACTCTTGACTAGGGTCCCTTCACTCCTACACTTGGGAGTAGCTTAGTTTCCAGAAGCTCTCTCTCTCTCTCTTAGTGTCTCATTGATATTGCCAGATTTTATTTGGCTTTTTTTGATCTTCCTCTTACTGATTTCCCAAAGTAAAAGGTGTACATATTCTACTCCCTCACTTTTCTCTCTGAGCAGCCAGAGCAGAGAGTTAACAAAAGAAGGGAATCTTTTAAGTCGCTGTCACTGAACAGGGATCTTCAGTGATTGCCAGAATTGGGAATTATTTTGACCTCAGAAATAAGAGTCACTGGGGGAAAAATAGTTTCCCTTTAAACAGACTGGTTATTATTTTTGGAATAAAACTCTCTCTCTCTCTCTCTCTCTCTCTCTCTCTCTCTCTCTCTCTCTCTCTCTCTGTGTGTGTGTGTGTGTGTGTGTGTTGGCTTTATGTTGTAAGCCATTCTCAGATTCCTAATCATCTAAAAGTGGTTTTTCTCCAGGACACTGTGGAAATATAATAATGATCCAGAGAAGGAGGAGAAACATAGTTGAAAGCCAAAAACTAAAGCACAGTGTTGTTTCGTTAGGATTTTCTTTACACTGTCCATTGATAGTATTTGATGCAGTTAAGGATCACAGAGAGGTAGAATGAATGTCTCCATATTGCAACAAAGACCAAGATACTGTAGAAGGAGAGTTGGTGACTCCATGGCTTAAAGTATTCAACAGTCTCAGGAAGTAAAACCCTTTTTTAACCTGAAGACTGGAACAAAGAAGAGAGAGGCAGTGGTGATCCAACCTGTGGATCAGATGTAAGGTCTTTAGAATAACTTTTCCCTATGAACCTATAGTCAGGGCTAGAGATTCAATTGCACATTTCCAAATTATCTTTTAGGTCACAGAGCTTCTTAGTCATAGAATGTTGGAAAAGTAAATGGTGTCAGGAGCCAGGCAACTTTAAAAAAAGAAAAACAAAAAAAATGCATTTTATTTTATTTTTTTAAATTTATTCTATTTTATTTTTAATATATATTTTTTATTTAAACACCTTGATTCATACATGATTGTGTTGTTTGGGTTTCAGTCATGTAAAGAACACCACCCATCACCAGTGCAACATTCCCATCACCAATATTCCAAATCTCCCTCCTCCCCACCCAACCCCCTCCTATACTCTAGACAGGCATTCTATTTCCTTCATACATTCTCATTATTAGGATAGTTCAAATGTTTTTATTTCTCTAACTAAACTCATTCCTGTTTGTGGTGAGCTTCATAAGGTGAGCTGTAACTTCCAGCCCTTCTCTCTTTTGTGTCTGAAATTAATTATTGCAAGAATGTCTTTCAATTTTCTTAAAACCCATAGATAAGTGAGACAATTCTGCAATTTTCTCTCTCTCTCTCTGACTTATTTCACTCAGCATAATAAATTCCATGTACATCCATGTATAGGAAAATTTCATGATTTCATCTCTTCTGACAGCTGCATAATATTCCATTGTGTATATGTACCACAGTTTCCTTAGCCATTCATCTGTTGAAGGGTATCTTGGTTGTTTCCAGAGTCTTGTTATGGTAAATAGTGCTGCAATGAATATAGGTGTGAGGAAGGGATTTTTGTATTGTATTTTTGTGTTCCTAGGGTATATACCTAGGAGTGGTATAGCTGGATCATATGGGAGCTCGATTTCCAGTTTTTGGAGGAATCTCCATATCACTTTTCATAAAGGTTGAACTAGGCGGCATTCCCACCAGCAGTGGATAAGAGTTCCTTTCTCTCCACATCCTGCCAACACTGCTTGTTCTCATTGTTTGTGATGTGTGCCAATCTCTGTGGTGTGAGGTAGTACCTCATAGTTGTTTTGTTTTGCATCTCCCTGATGATTAGTGATGTGGAGCATTTTTTCATGTGTCTCTTAGCCACTTGTATTTCTTCTTTGTCAAAGTATCTGTCCATTTCTTCTCCTCATTTTTTGATGGGATTAGATGTTTTTTTCTTGAAGAGTTCTGTCAGTGCCTTGTATATTTTGGAGATTAGCCCCTTATCTGATGGGTATTGGGTGAATAGTTTTTCCCACTCAGTGGATGGGAGATGTAACTTAAAGCACTGACACTACATGTTACAGTGGCTGGTGGCTCACACTTGGGTTTTGATTGACAGGAATTGAGGAGGCTTCAATATGTTAAGAGAAAGACAGTTCTTCTGTGTCTTAATAACCATCGATTGGTTGCTAGCCAGTTTTATTTTGTTATACTTTCATTCCAGAATAAATGTTTTATTGTGGTTTGCAACCCTATTTTCAGGTGGCAAGATGTTGCATCCTACTTTCTGGGTTGACTCTCCAAGTTATCTCAATCAATATATCGCAAATAATTTGGTTTCTGTGACATTTGTATACATAATGGAAATGCACATAGACTGTCTTTATTGAATAGGTTTGAGGTTTATCAAGATAACCTAAGTATACTTTGTTGTATATATATATATACATATATATACATATATATACACATATATATATATATTTATCCTAAGGTTACTGAAAGAAAGATGTAATTATTACCATACTATCACTATGGTTAGTTGGGTTCCATCTCATATAAGAAGTGTATAAAACAAAAGTTGGACTTCTGTGGCCTCATCCAGCCCTGCCAAAGTGTTAACTTGCTGACAAAAAACAAGCCTGCCTATTCACTTTCCAAAAGATTAACTTCAAAGTTTAGGCTCTCTTCACTCTACAATTTGCATTTGTACTACTTTTGGTTCAACTGCAAATTAACAGTTAAGCTGGAGCTTAACTTGGCCAAGTCTCATTTCAAAAAAAAATTTTTCCCTTGAAAATGGTTTGGCACTACAGATTTTAAAGTTGGTTTCACACTCTATTGTATCAAAGGTTGGAGGTGGCTTTGAAGCATGGCGGGGTGGGTAGTAATAGCACTTGGCACCTAGATCTCCCCTTTTATGGTAAAGGCATTTTAGAAACCCGAACCTCAGTGGGCTTTTCAGATTAGTTCTGTTTTAAATTAGTCCCTCCTATTTGGGTGGTAAAATGTAAGCAGGGAGTGTAAATGTACTCATTCAAGTTCAGAATCAGAGAGCTTTTCAAAAGTGATATTGATATCTAGAACATAAGCCTTTATTGCTTTTCCACACCCCATTTCTCCTTCCTCTTTAGTCTTCTCTGGGATTAAACACATTCTATGACATTTAGAACTTTTCTCTATCTAGAAAGAAAAGATATCCAAGTAAAATCTTTGTCCTAATTCTTTATCTTTTGGTGAATGGAGATTTTGTTACTGAGTTGAAGGAGAAAAAAAAAAGGAATCTGGACATGGTTTTGTTGCTACTATCATTGTTTTTAAAATTATTCTAATAAAGATTGTTGCCAAAACTTTTGGGGAAACCAGTCATTGGCCTACATGGGCCAGCAGGGGGATTTTAATGGTGTTAGAGGGGAAACAATTCACAACTGATATTATATTCTCACTTTTGTTCTATAAAATTTTGAATATTTCACAGAATACCTTCAATTCCATCTTCATTCAAGAAAACTCCTAGGATTTCTATTGATGGTTCTGATGTCTTTCTAAGGGGGAGATGGTTATACAACAGCAAAAAGAAGAAGGATAAGCATGGAGGAGATACAATAAGAGAGGGAGAGGAGAAGTAGAAAAGAAGAAACACATTTCTCTTAAAAAATTACAACTACTCAAGACAAACTCAGTTAATGGCAAAATGGAAACATTACATTTCTTCCTGTTATGATGTATCTTTAAAGGTATGAAAACTTTTCCTATTTGAACATTGTGATTGGACAAATTCAACGTTGACTGCATTTGAAAAACAGATGAACACATTTATGGGAAGTGACCTGCTTTTTGACTTGGAGCATTGCCATTTTTAGTAAATAGTATTAGTATTCCTAGTATTAGTAGATAGCCAGTATTATTAGATATTAGTAGATAGATAGTATTAGTAATTATATGACATCCCTTTCATCAGGATCTATCACAGAGCTTTAGAATTGGGATATAGAAGTGGTCTTAATGTAGTTCAAAAAATTACTTTTAAATGATAGAGCCATTTAGAAAGCTTGACATCTTTTGATTTCTTTTCTCACTAAGTTCCTGATGAATAACAGGTTTTGTAAAGTATTTAGCAGGTCTCTTCTACCACTTAGTAGGTGGTAAGGACCATATTGTTATCCAAGATGTTATCCACTAGTTTTCTATTTTGGATTGGATGTATGTGTTCAGTTTAGGAAACTAACAAGTGTGTTTTTAACATTGAGAACTCAGTGCTCCCTTAAGTGATTTACTGTGTTCAGCACATGATTAGTAAAAAGCCAAGGGAATGAGGTAGAATTAATTTCTCTTGTCTCTCTATACATTGAACAAGAAAGTGTTCTTCCCAGTTAGTGCTAGAACAGACACACAAATCATTCATATAGTCATTAGACAACTGATATAAAGCATGTATGAGTGTGCCATCATGTGCCAAGTCCAGACCAGATTATGTGGGTCTGAGTGACACACCAGTTAGACATTACCTGCCTCTATTTTCAAGGTGCAGTGTTACCACCATATAATACAAACAACCAAAGTGCCAAAATTAAACCCCACAAAAGCCTCATACACATTGTCATTCCACCCACCTCATTCTCTTTAGTAATTCAGTTCTGTGGTCCCAAAGTCCAAGGGTTTGTTTTCATTGAAAATTGTCTGTTCAGTTGGTTATTTTACATGAGAAAGATCTCCTGTATGTGTAGTACTAATTCTGAATAATATTATTTAGTATAACCTTCAACATATTCAGTCATATTTTAGCATTGTATATTTTATTCCTTGCTGTAGCTGAGGTGTCCAATGTTGTATATATATAAACACCAATTTATTTTTTGTTGTTTTGTTTTGTTTTTTGGGGGTCACACATGGCAGCTATCAGGAGTTAATCCTGGCTCTATGCTCAGAAATCGCACCTAGATGGCACAGGGGACCATATGGGATGCCGGGATTTGAACTACCTTCCTTTTGCATGGAAGGCAAATACCTTACCTCCATTCTATCTCTCTGGCCTCACCAATTTCTTTTATTTTTGGTGGGGGGCCACACCTGGCATTGCTCAGGGGTTACTCCTGGCTGTCTGCTTAGAAATAGCACCTGGTAGGCAAGGGGGACCATATGGGACACCGGGATTCGAACCAACCACCTTTGTTCCTGGATCAGCTGCTTGCAAGGCAAAAGCCGCTGTGCTATCTCTCCGGACCCACCAATTTCTTTTTTTTAATTAATTGCTTTATTTAAACACTGTGGTTACAAAATTGTTCATTGTTGGGTTTCAGTCATAGAAGGTATACCATCCTTCACCAGTGCACCCTTCCTGCCTCAAGGATGTCTCCCAACCCCCAGTTTTTATACAGATTGCTTAAATCTGTGCAATGCTTTGGGAATTATTGACTTTTGTTTGTTTGTTTGTTTGTTTTTGGGCCACACCCAGCATTACGCAGGGGTTTCTCCTGGCTGTCTGCTAAGAAATAGCTCCTGGCAGGCACGGGGGACCATATGGGACACTGGGATTCGAACCATCCACCTTTGGTCCTAGATCGGCTGCTTGCAAGGCAAACGCCGCTGTACTATCTCTCCAGGCCCAATTATTGACATTTTAATGATGTTACTTTCCCAACCCATGTGCAGGGTATATATTTCCATTCCCTTGCTTTATTTCTTGAAGTAGTGTTTTCTTTTTTTTTGGGGGGGGGGGTCATACCCGGCAATGCTCAGGGGTTACTCCTGGCTCTACGCTCAGAAATCGCCCCTGGCAGGCACGGGGGACCATATGGGATGCCGGGATTTGAACTACTGTCCTTCTGCATGGAAGGCAAATACCTTACCTCCATGCTATCTCGCTGGTTCCTGAGGTAGTGTTTTGTAGTTTTTGTTTTTAATAGATCTTCCACGTCTTTAGTTAACTCCAAGGTACTTGATATTCTGAGGCATAATTGTGAATGGAATTATTTTGTAAATTCTTTTTTGGGCCTGGAGTGATAATACAGCGGTGGGATGTTTGCCTTGCACACAGCTGACCCTAGAATGACCCAGGTTTGATCCCAACTTCCCATATGGTCCCCCGAGCCTACTAGGAGTGATTTCTGAGCACAGTGCCAGGAGTAACCCCTGAGCACTCCCTGGTGTGGCACAAAAACTAAAAACAAACAAAAACAACAAAAACTCTTTTTCTTCTCTTTTTTTATTTGTGTATAAAAGAATTAGGAATTTTTTGCATACTAAATTTTTAGCCTACCACTTTACTATACAGGTCTATTTTTTCAAGAAGACTTTTTTATATGGAGTCATTAGGATATTAAAATACAGTATTATGACATTTGCAAACAATGAGAGTTTCACTTCTCCTGTTCCAATGTGGATACCCTTGATATCTTTTTCTTGCCTAATTACTACAAAAAGTAGTAATTGAATAGAAGTAGTGAGAGGAGACAACCTTGCCTTCTACCAAATCTTAGTAGAGGTACTTTATTTTTTCTCTATTGAGTACAATATGTTTAGAAATGTTACTTCTTCATTTTATACCCATCTCTTGATTAGTAAGAAATGTCCATCTCTTTCTCTTATTGTAAAATAAATCCCATATTTTGTGAGATCACTCCATAAACTATATCTCCAAGTCCAGGCAGACAAGCCTGAGTTAGCTCAGGTAGCTAACCTGATTAAGGAAATATTAATAAACCAAGCCAGACAGGAGAGTCAGGGCTTCTTCCTCATGTTGTCTTTTGTGACAAGCCAAAACTGCTCTTTCTTCACTCTCAGTACAAAAAAACTAAACTGGGTGGAGTAAGATCCAGGTGAAATTTCAATATCAGAGCACTGGGTACAAAGAAATAAAATTGGGAGAATGCCTTTGTTTTGGGTTAATAGCTGGGTGTCATCACAGCTATAATAAGATGTACATCCTACATCTTAACATCTTTTTGGTTTGCCTTTTTTTATTTGCTTTCTTTTCCTTGTGGGGATGGGATGATGATGATGATGATGATGATGATGATGACGACGATGATGATGATGGACTCAGCTCAGGCTTGGGCGCCTCCAAGCTTGGCACCTATTGGCAGCAACTCTTGGGGCCCCAGGGAGACAGAGCGGGGCTCGAAAGTGCTCGACCACCGAGGAGTGTGTGCAAGGGTGGCCTTGCTTCCGGTATTGCAGCTGGCCCCTACTGGACAGGATTGGACTGGGCTGAGGAGCTGGAAGCTCACACACTTGTACAGGGGCATCCCACAGTCTACCAGTCGCCACCCGCTGGGGAAAAAAATCTGTGTGTCTTGGTATCTTTTTAAGTCTAAAGTCTCTGTCATCTGATATTAGTATGGCCATTTTAGGCTTTTTAAAGGAGTTGTTTGCTTGAATGATTGTTCTCTAGCCTTTGACTTTGACTCTATATTTGCTTTACCTATTCAGATGTTTTTCTTGTAAGCAGCAAAATGTTAATTTTTTTCTTTTTTTTTGGTCTTTCCTTTTTTTTTGTTTTTCTTTTCTTTTTATTTTTTTTTCTTTTGCAAAATGTTAAATTTAGTTTTCTAATTTATTTTCTACTCTATGTCTCTTAACTGGGTTATTTAGCTCATTGACTTTGAGAAAGATGGTTTTCATAGGTTATTTATTTATTTATTTATTTAATTTTGATTTTGGGACCATACCCAGTGGTACTCAGAGATTACTCCTGGCTTTATGCTCAGAAATTTCTCCTGGCATGTTTGGAGGATATGGAATATATATGTGATGCCAGGAATCAAACTGGATCTGTCCAAGGTAGGCCACATGCAAGGCAATTGCCCTACCCCTGTATTATTGCTCTGACCCTGGCATGGAATTTAATGTCTTTTTTGTTTGTTTGTTTTTGTTTTTGGGCCACACCATTTAATGCACAGGGGTTACTCCTGGCTATGCACTCAGAAATCGCCCCTGGGACGCCGGGGATTAAACTGCAGTCTGTCCTAGGCTAGTGCTTATCGCGCCTGCCCCTAATGTCATTTTTTTTTTTAAATATTGGTCTGGTGTGTTTGTTGGGTCTGCCTTGCCTTAAAGTAAACCCTTCCACTCTTCTTTTAAGGCTGGTTTTGACTCTGTAAAGCTTCTGAAATGTTTTTTTTTTTTTAATCAGTGAAGCTGTGTATCCTTCCTTCAACTGTGAATGAAAGTCTGGCTGGGTAAAGTATTCAGGCTAAGCATTCATTTCATTGACTTTAATCACTCTATTTCTCCATTGCCTTTGGGTCTGAATGGTTTCTTGTGATAAATCTGTTGTAAAACTTAAAGATGTTTCTTTGTATGCAATTTTGCTTTTGATCTTGGTGCTTTCAGAATTCTAGCCCTATCTGTGGTATTCATTGTGACTAGGATGTGACTTGGGGTACTTTTCTTTGGAACTCTTTTAGCTGATACTGTTTAGGCATCCAGAATATAGTTGCATGCACTCTTTAGCTCTGGAAATTTCTCAGCAATGATATTCTTTACTGTTGTTTCTTCAGGAGGGTTTTTTCCTGGATCTCTGCTTCTCCAATGATTCTTAGGTTTTGTCTATTGAATTTATTCCTGTGTTCTATTGTCATCTGTTCACTTACTTTTAGGTTCTTTTTCAACCTCTTCTATTGTATAGAGGTGTTATGTAGCTCATATTCCAGCCACTGTTTTTTTCCTCAGCAGAATCTGCTGGTGAGGCTTTCCAGTGAGTTTTTCATTTCACCTAGCAAGTTTTTCAGTCCTGTAACTTCAGTTTGAAATCTCCTTATTTGTAATTTCAGATCCTATTGATTATTATTTGTGGTTTGTTCTTTTAATTCCAGGGTTTCTGTGATTATTCTGAACATTCTCTATATTTCTTCTCTAAAGTCCTTATAGGAGAGGATATATTAGTGGCTGATCCTTGTTGAGTTTTCAGAGCTAACATTTTTATTCTTTAAGCATAGTGGTGTTATGCATTATTTCCCCATAATGTCCTTTGCAGAGTGGTGCTTCCTATGTATTGTGATGGGGTCCATTTATTAGAATATATGTGCACAGCCACAGAGCAGAGTGGGGAAGACATGCTCATTTTGTTATTCAGGTCTTGCTGCACTGCAGGCATGCACACTATGCTTCTGGTTTTAGGGGATGGCTTACCATGAAAAACCATAAATATTTTTAGCCATTTTTCTCTCGTGTGACATTTGAGTTGTAGTTTCCAGATCTTGACTAATATAAATAAGACTATAATAAACATATTTTGATTTACTGGTTTGTGTGTATTTGTGTTATTTGGCTAAATATTTAAGAGTAGAACTGGTGAATCACATAGTAGATCAATCAAAAAAAATTTTTTTTTGTTTTTGGGCCACACCTGTTGGTGCTCAGGGTTTACTTCTAGCTCTATGCGCAGAAATTGCTCCTGGAAGGCTCAGGAAACCATATGGGATGCTAGGGATTGAAACCAGGGCTGTCCTGGGTTAGCTGCATGCAAAGCAAACACCTTACCACTGTTCTATCACTCCAGTCCCCAATTAAAACAATTTTTTGAGAAATCTTACTGCTTTACATTTTATTCTCACCAACTCTGAATAAGGATTTATTTTACTCTACATCTCTGCTAACACTTGTTATTTTGACCTTTGTGATATAAGACATTCTCACTTGTGTGAGTTGTTATATCACTTCCACTCATATTATTATTTCATTGATAATCAGTGATGGTCAACATTTTTTCATGTTTCTGTTGGCCATATGTATTTCTCTATAAATGTTTTTATTCCATTCTACTCATTATTTTGAGGGCTTTTTTAGTTTAAGATACTGTGGTATACATTACTTCTACTGATATGGTTTCATGCTTAACTGCCTTTCAGTAACCCTCCTCATTAATGAATACTTCCTTCTAGCGTTGTTGTAATGTTCTTTCTACTGTTAGCTTTATACTAAAAATTGGTTCTCATGGTCTGGTGTGAAGTAATATCTCATTGTAGTTTTATTATATATCAAATTTTTATTTAAGCACCATGGTTACAAGCATGATAGTAGTTGGGTTTCAGTCATTAACAGAACACCCCCCTTCACCATTGCAACATTCCCATCACCAATGCCTCCAACTCCTTCCCAACCCCTGCCTGTATTTGAGACAGGCATTCCACTTCTCTCACTCATTAAGATTGTCATGATAGATTTTTCCCTAACCACACCAATACTCTTTGTGGTAAGCTTAATATTGCGAGCAGTCCTTTTGGCCCTCATCTATATTGTCCCTGGGGATTATTACAGTTATCTTAATTTTTCTTAGATTGGGTTTCTGAAGAAACCATCTTAATGTATTTTAGTCATAAAATATTAGTATAAAATAAGAAAATTATTTTACTCTGGTTGGCAACTCAAGTCCTATACAAGATTTTAAGAAGGAAAATGAGAAGTAAAAATGCCTTATTTTTCTTTGGAAAATGATTTGAAGACACATTAATCCTAGATATTAAGAAAATACTTAAAAGTATTTTAGTTGTTCTGACCTGGGGACAAGATGTCAAGTTCTATATGCAACATCTAGCTTTTTAGACATTTTGAGATTTCAGCTCTTTTTTCTTGATTAATTTAGATAATTAATTCTGACTAGGTAGGCACAACTTCAACAAACATCCTTTGGTCTGCTCTCCCCAATTATCTTGGGTAGTGTGATACTTCTCTGACAGGTGAGTGGCCCAGTTAGCCTGGGGTAGATGGACGCTTACATCAGGAATTTGTTTGCAGTATGATACTTAGAAGAGAGTTCCAGTATGGTATTTACTAGCCATGTTTTGAGTGGTTACCAAGCTGATGTCTATATGACTTTGATTTCTGCATGTAGGTGATAGTCTTGCCTCCTGTTCCAGTATTAGTAAAGTGTTATAAAAATGGGATGCTGATGTATAATAACCAGCCTTATTTTAGTCATGTTACTAAAATCTTCCCACTGCAGTTTGTTGATCTTTGGTGTGGTTTCTTCATTGGCAAGTGCATCTCTATTTCAAGATATGTATGGACACTCTCTACTGTCTGTTAGTCATCAGGATTTCAGCAATGCTTCTTAGATTAATCAGCATTTTGTTGTAGATTTTTCAGTATTCACAGGAGCATGCAAATTTAGTTTCTCCTTCCTGCAAAGGCTATTTTCCTTATACTTCTCCCTAGCATGTAGAAAGTTACAAATGAAAAATATTCCTCTTGCAATATAGTTATGAAAGCCTCAAGTTATATATTCACATAGAATAAATGGCATATAGTTTGTATATGAATGCTTGAACTTGGTAAATAGAAAGTCAGGTCTTGTCTGACAGATATTCTTTCTTCTAATGATTAATTTTGATAACACCAGGCAAGCAAATTTTAATACTACACAGGTTATTTTTTCCTTTGCTAATACTTAATGATCTCAAAGAACCCCTCCTATATTAAAATATTCACCTTTTAGTCAAATTGAATTATTAAAAAATTAAAGTAAGTTGATGTTAGCTATATACATGCCCTAATGGATGATGTGGCATTTAAAACTGTATTTAAAGCTATTTGAAGTGTCATTATCAATAAAAACATACTTATAAATCAAGTAGAAATCTTTTACATTTTTTCTGATGATAATCACACACATTTTAAAATATGCATGATAAGCATAAGCTCTTGTTTTATTTTTTCAAATTATTTTCTTGTGTTAAGAGTTATAATTCTAAAGAAGTATCTCTGAGCAGTAATTCTGTTCTGTTAATTCTCAGATCCTTCATTTAAGTTTACTTATCTATGGAAATTCTTTAAAAAGATCCAAGTCTATCTAGTTTTGGGGTAAGATAATATACTTCAAATACACTGTTTTCAATTCTACTTATAATTTTGGAAAATGACCCTATAGACTCCCACATGTGTTAAAAACTCTGTGTTTTAAAATCAATTTAAAGATTATTTTTGGTTGGGGGGAGGTTGGCTTTGCTTTTGAATCACAATTGGAAGAATTCAAGGCTTACTCCTGGCTTTGGACTTAGGGATATCTCTTGGCAGGGCTCAGGGGCTCTTATAGGGTGTTGGGAATGTAACCCAGATTGCATGCAAGATTGTATGTGCTCTATCTGCTGAAGTGTCTCTTTGGATCTGAAAATTCATATGTTAAATATATTTGCCATTGAGTCCCTATCTAATTTGATGGGTGTGGGGTTTGTATTTTTTCCCCAAAAGTAAATTATTCCCCCATCACCCACTTTTTGATTATAATCTGAAAAATCATCTCTAGAAGTCTTAATGATAGTTATTGGGCAGTTGGGACAGTATTTCTCTCATCTAATGTTCAAAGTGGGAGTTGCCTAGGCAACTATGATTGTTGTATCTGAGTAGCTCTTTCCCTTAGCTTTATGTATCATCAAAGACAAACTAGATGGCAGAAATCTAGAAATACTTCAGAAAAACCTACTTTAGGGTTTCTCAAATGATAAATGGTAAAGGACTGAATGTGCATTCTTATTTTCAATTTGACAAAGACAGGTTTATGTGTGAGAAGCAATGCAAATAAAAATATAGAAAAAATATAGAAAAAGAAAAGACATAAATACAAACTTACCTAGGTTTCTTGGTAGAAGACAAACTTGGTTTCAACTCTTCAGCTAATTCACATCCCTGCAAACCATGTGAGAGAACCTAACTACTATTCAACATTTATTCACATTGCTTTTTGAAAGAATCTTCTGTAAACTACCCAGCCCATTGCCTTTTCCCTCACTCAGTCAAGGGCCCTCAAGTCAAGGATTGTTTTATTGTCTGCCTTTGATTTAAGGGTGTTCTCCTGCTAAAAGCATACCTGTGTAGGTGTGTGTGTGTGTGTGTGTGTGTGTGTGTTTCCCACTTCATCTTGCTGAAAATGTTTGAATACAAGAATGTTGAGAATTTGGCATATGCTCCAAATTCCTTTGAAATTTTCTCATGTGACACAAGGACAAATATGCAATTGAGTTCCAGCAAAGAAAGGGATAAATAGTTCCCCAGGCTAGCATGCAAATCAAACAGTAATAACAATTCTGGGCAACATTAATTAGAGTTCACATACTCTTACTAAAAATTTTGGAGAGGGAAGAATTATGCAATTTTAAAAGAGGAAGCTAGTGTTTTCATATATGTAGAAATCTTACTTATTAACAATAGCAGCAAAAACTGATAAAAATGTTTTTTAGAGTTTTATTCTTTCAGTTACTATAAACTGCACATTTCTATTTTTTTTAATCTTTAGATGTCATATATGTAGACATTAAAAAGAGCTTTTTTTCCCACCACCCCAAAGAGAGCTTTGTTCTACATATTTTTTTATCCATCATAAATTAATTTTTGTTGTAAATCAGGCACTCAGTTATTTCATGGGGATTTACTGAGTTTCGAAAACTTTTCTTAAGTCACTTTTTACTTGGAATTTGGACAGATATTATTTAATGATGGATTAGATTTTGATGGATTATCAAATCCTAAGAAATTATAATCACATAAAGCAATATTTATTTACTTGGTTATTAAACACAATATAATGAAAAAATATAGGATGGTTTGTGAACTCAAAAAAGTCTAAGGAGAAATAAAGAAAGCGTGATAATAGACAAAGAAGAATGATGCTAGCTTTACATCTTTGCATCTATTTTTGTCATGAAGCAACATCAGTCACTTGATTTAGTGTAAACCTTATTAGCATTTAATGAACATGTAGCTATTTCTAGGAATTTTAAGGAAAGATAAACAGTACTTAATCTATCATATGTCAATAAAATAATAGCAAATTATGTCAAATAAAAAACTCAAAAATATAGTCATTTCACTGTCATGCTATAGAACTAATATGACTGTACCCCATTAAGAGTAGATGAATTAATAGAAGTTTCTTTCTACCTCTATGGAAGTTGGTGGTATATAATAAGACATTCTAATAAAATCACAACCTTCAGCTCATTCCTAAAGCTATTGTGAGAGTTCTAAGAGTTTCTTCTCATTTAACTTGAAAAGGGGAAAGTAACAAGGAATTTTTTATGGGTGAAACGCAATGTCTCAGGGATGAATTAGAGTTATTTTTGGTACCCCTTGATGAAGTGATTCCAATACCTATCTTTCCAGTAGTCAGAATGCAGTATATTTTTAAAAAATTCAAACATAGAAAACAAAGGGGAAAAACAAAATAATCTCACCTTACATGTTTAGAATAATGATAGAAAAATGAAAATTTTTATTTATTATCTAGAGTAAATTACCCAGAGAAAAGCATAGCCAGAGGTTATTTTGAGCACATTTGTCCCAGTGGAAAAGAGCACACAGAAAGCGAGTATGCTGAGTTCTTTCATACATCTGTAAGGGTAGTTATTTGACCTCAGTGAGTCTATGGTTGTAATGTGGGCTTGGTGATTTTCAAATGAATGATGGTTCTGATTTCCATTCATTCATGTTATCCATACCCATTCTATCTTATATGTCTGAAACTCAGCATGTCTGTGAGCCCCCTTATACACAATTATACAAATACTATGACAAGAATAAGGATAATTTGGAAATATACAATAGATACATATAATCACAGATTAAATCTTCAAATAAGGTAACCAGGTAGTGTGGCGATATCTCACTTGGAGTCAAATTAATTGAAAACACAAGATATCTTAATGGTTAGTACTTCCCAGGTGAGTGTGTAAGCATGGAGATCCAGAATTTAAAAAAAGAGGGCAAGAAAATTTTTCAAAGAATAGAATGGAACTTCTTCAGTTTGAGGGGACATTTCTTGACCCATGATTTAAATCAACAACTGATGCCAGAGGAGAGGTATGATCCTTGGTCCTATAGCTGGTTAAACATGACAAGAGAGCTAATATAGAAAATAGGGCACTTATCTTTGACATGGCAGACTCAGAGTTGATTCCCCAGTACTGTTGATGGACTCAGTCACTTCAAGGAGTAATTCTTGAGTCCAGAGCCAGGAGTAATCTGTGAGCATTGCTTACCCCCTAACTACTATAAAAAAGCCCAAAATACAGTGATTTAAACATTGATTTGAACTAGAACACAGATTTTTCCAGTCTCAACCTGTGAGTAACTTGCACTCTTTATTTAAATAAATTTTAAATAGTTGTTAATTTCCTTGGAAGCTAAAATTAGTCACAAAGAGAAGGTGATAAATGAAGGAAAGATTAAATAAAAATATATAATCCAACAACAATAACAAAGTATAACAAAGAAACCTCCATCAAAATGGGCCAGCATTTTATATAAAAATGTCAGTAGTTAAAAAAAGTCAATAGTGATATCTTGCAAAGAGCAGGAGTTTAAAATTCCTTGTTTGTTATGGAAAATATGCATGTTATGTGAAAAGTTACATGAAAAGTAACTCTTCATGTTACATGAAAATTCTACTCAAAATTTCCTAGAAGGTTATGATCTACAGGACCTATTTCCTAATGATAATATGTTTATTGGCCATAGAAATGCAACTGAAACTCTTGATCAGTTTAGATTATTTCCAAAGGAGTATGTTTTGACACATTATGTTTTTGATATAAATGTTTTTGAGATATTGTGTTGACATATTGTGTTGTACTTATAATAGTTATTAAGTTATTCCCAAATATTTTATATCCATAATATCATTTCTACCATTTCTTTGCATAGCCAAGAGCTCCAGGATGATTATAGAACACTAAATTGGAGACATACAGAGGTCTGAGATTTTAGGGAAGTAGATAGAAGGGATATATTATACTTAAGGCAAGTTAAACATTCATAAAAAAATGGGATTGCAGTTTAGTTGGCACATTCTTTGGAAAAAATATAGTTGAAGATGAAATCATTATATAATGAAAACATGGTTGTTCCAAATTTAATTTCAACTGGCATTCCTTTAGAACCAGTTCATTGATCACACCTCTATGAGGTAAATCCTATAGAGGAAAGTTAATACCATATTCTTCGTATCATAAGACGCACTTTTTTTTTTCCCCTCAGAAGTGCTTCTTTTTTTATTTTTGGTTTTTGGTTTTTGGGCCACACCCAGTGACACTCAGGGGTTACTCCTGGCTATGCGCTCAGAAATCGCTCCTGGCTTGGGGGACCATATGGGACCTTTGGGGATCTTAGGCTAGTGCATGTAAGAAGCCTTACTGCTTGCTTGTGCCAGTGTTCTTATGGAGCAAATGTTGCCTGAAGACTGAGTGCAGGAAAGGAGAGCATCTAAAAACTATGTGCATCTTATGGTCAGGTCGTCTTATAGAGCAAAAAATAGGTAATTAATGAAAATTAGAAAATATGCTTTTCTTTAGAATAGAGCAATCCCTGGGACACACATACATCTTGTTAGATAAGAGCTCTGATTTTTAATCTTGGCTATATATTTTCAGTATCAAATTCTGCCTAACTCTTACTTTCAGAGATTTCATTGGATCTAAAAGTGTCCATGCATTTACTTGTATACATACCAACACAATTATGCACACACCTGTGTGTGTTTACATGCAAGTAGACTCACATATTGGAAAGCAATAGTTAGAAAAATATTAAGCAGGTTATACTGAAGAATAAAAAGGAATTTTTTTTTTAGATGGAGACTTTCCACTTGAACATGCCAGAACAAATGGGTGATCTGCAGAATCTTGCTGAGTTCTGAGAACTGGAACAGAAAAAGCTACAGGAGGGAAGCAGAGTATGTTCTAGAGCTACAGAAAAAGAGGAGCTATTTAATGTGTACACAGTGAAGGACCAGCCAAGAGGAGCAAGCCATAGTCAGATTTTTTTTAATAGATGATTCAAATGTCAGAGTTGAGAATAGGAACGGGGTAATTTTAGCTCAGTACTCTTTTCAGAGAATGCGCACATCAGATTTCTCCTTCTCCTTTGAGCCACTCATGTCAGTGATGTGATCAGAATTGCTTTTGTACTTTTTGATGTCACATACTAGGCGATGAGACAACAAAAAGAAAGGATGAGCAGGTTCCACCTCTGATAGAAAGATGAACCTTGGCAAGGTTCACCACTTGGAATCTGCATTTTGAACATGTAACGATTGTGGAATTCATTTTCCACTCCTGTGGAGGACTACTTTTCCCTGCTGTGGCTTGCAGCTCTCTTTCGAGGCTGTGGTTATTAAAATTGCCATCCATTGGTCTAGAAACATAAGAAAAATTTGGAGTTTTTTTTTGAAAATGCAGAATGTAATATCTATGTAATCACCAAATTGGAGGCTATGTTTTTAACAAGGCTCCCAGATAATTTTTTGCATTAGAATGGAGTAGATACTGACTAGTTTTAATATGTTTGTTGGACAGAACACTGTGATTTGGTAATTCCCAAATAATTTATTTGGTTTATTTTTGTAGAAACTACAATCGTATAGTACTAAAATAGAATATTGATATTTTCATTTCTATAGACAAAATAAATTAATTTGAAAACAATTAGTCAAATCAAGACTATTTTTCCATAGCTTTTAGAAAAAAACTCTGTTTTGCCATTATTTGATAGCTAAACCTTGAGTGTCAGTAAACATAGTAAAGAAAGGATGGATGGGGAGAAAATATTCATGGAAAAAGAATTGGAAGAAGTCAATCATGCTTAGATTAAAATTTAAAAAGCTGCAAAGTGGTTTTGGCCTAATATTTATCAAAAAGTTAATTCTTTTTCTTATGATTTTTATATGAGAGGGGCCATATGATATTCTTAAATTTATTAACTAGTTAATTTTCTATAGTTACAGTTGGAAGTCATTGCTTTAGAAAAAAATTAAATGGGTTTTGACTATTATGTGGATTGGCATGAAGAAAGACCCCACATCCCACTTATTCTATCCATTCCCAGTGTACAGAAGGAAAAGTATGTAATAATAAGAGGGAGCATGTCACTAAATAAGCAAATTTTTGTGGCATGCCTTAGCTGAGTGGTAGCAATGACTTGTATCTGCATCACGATGCATATAAGACTTAAAGTCTAGTGATTGCAAAATTATGGCCTGTAAATATTGTTGATGGAAGCATATATAACTGTACACTCTGGGGCTAACCAAACAATCCACAACAAAGTCCAATGTAAATGAAGAAGCTAAACCAAAAGTTCTTCATAAGTAGAAGTCATTTGGAAACCATGACCCAGTTAAGACCACACTGATAACCAAGTATGTTTCCTGAAAACTACAGGAATTCCACAAGTTGTGCTCAATTAGAGTTATGTAGCCTTGACAACATTACTTGCCAATGCAGGACCTTGGATTAGAGTTTGCAAGCTTGTGAAAACAAGAATTCAAATTTGTGAATATACCATTTTAGTCAATTTTTAACTCAATTAGCAGATGGAGGAGGTAATTTTTGTTATATGGAAAATTGACATTTATAAATTATGTAACTTTTAGCTCTAAAATACACCCACACACATAATGGATGCTCATTTTCAGGAAGCTTCAATGTAGATTAGAATTGGTACTTTTAAAACTAAAATACCAAAATTACTAGAATACATTTTTAGGGCCACACCCAGTGGCATTCAGGGGTTACTCCTGGCTAGGCACTCGGAAATCGCTCCTGGCTTAGGGGACCATATGGGATGCCTGGAATCAAACCCGGGTCCTTCCTGGGTCAGCTATGTGCAAGGCAAACAAACACCCTAGGGCTGCATTATTTCACCAGCTCCTAGAGTACATTTTCTAAGACTCCTAATAAGCTAGTTAAATGACAACCACAGAATTTTATGGTCTTTAAGATAATGATTTTCTTCTTAATTATAAATGTTTCGTTAAAAAAATATTTCAGGGTACAAAGAAATTGGGGTGATTTGGGGAACTAATTTTGAGTAATTCTACATATATTGTAACCATGTCTGAATTAGGGTGGTGAAAATCTTCCTCTTACAAATCTACAATGATTTGTAATCGATGCTGAATTTTTCTGTGGAAGCCAGAAAGGCATACCTTGATTGATTAAGGATACTGCCCTTAAATGTTAGACAGGGGAAGTACATGCCTTCCTTTGAACTTCTTGAAACTGAGACTATTCTCATAAAAACTTAGGCAGCACAGGTGTCCTCATTCACATCTTGAGGTCTGCTTCTGGATGTGATCAGTTAATTAAGCTTTGCCTTTCTAATCACCATATCCAGAAATAGTTTATTTTGCCCCAAAACAATAGAGAATATTCAGACAATTGAATGTTTAGGTAGCAAAAAAAATGCATGTTAGTATAAATCAAGGATGTATTGCTTTCCAAGGTATGATGTGAAATTTTAATTCATTTGGGTACTCTTGTGTTTTTGCCTGCTAAATTTGGCATTTGCATTTATCATGCACCATAGTATTACTGCACCTGAATTTCTATACCTGCCACCACCTTCTTGAGTGAAATGAATGCTTCCTGAACACTGGGATGCCTTTGGATATTCCCTCTGTGACCCCAGGTACCTCTACAAAGTAATCCTAAATTACAAACATGTGATAAATCCAAAGAATGTGGAAAGAGGAATGGACGAGAGATTTAAAAGATTACAGGGTCAGTGGAATGTAGGTGCAAAGAATGTTCAGTATTGTAGTTTGGGATCAAGGAGGCTAAGGTAGGTCTGACCAGTTGGTTTAGTGGTGTTTCTTAGGATGGATTGTGAGACAGTGGTGTCTGTATTTGTTCTTTCAACTCTGCAGCTGCTTCCACATTAGGAGTTTCTGCAACAGGTGGGAGGTAGAACCTATCCAAATGCTCCGGCAAGCACTTGGCTTGTATTGGAGATTATATTTCCATGTGTGATTCTGAAATATAGCTTTGATAATTTTTAATGTGCAGCAGAGTGTTCTGAGATAAATTTCATAACACTTTGAAAAGGGAGGTGGCAGGAATCCAAAAATGCTGAGTACCAGAGGAGTGACTTCGTTCTCTCCTCTCTGCCTTTCCTGTTCATTTCTCTTGTACATTTTATGTCATTGGTTTCTGAAAGTAGAATGTAAATGTTGCCATTTGCGTTCAGCCAAAATTTCTCTGCATATATGCATGATTATATTAAGGTAGTTGCATTTAAAAGCTACTGTCATTTGGACAATAAGGCAGAAATCTCCTGTTTGTAAGATAAACCAAAGCAAACACACACACACACACACACACACACACACACACACACACAAACAAAAAAAAAAACCCAGAAAACTAGAGTGTAGTCCAAAATTAAATTTCTAATCAGTCATAGAAAAATTGTCAGGTAGTGACTACAATTAGAATTGATTTACAAGATTGGAGAGATAGTACTGTGTGGAAGGTACATAACTTGAATGCAGCTGATGCAGAAATTAGATCCCTGGCACTGCCTTGGGTGCGCAGATCACCACCAGGAGGGATCTTTGAGTACAGAGCCAAGAGCAAACCCTGAGCACCACCACCTATGGCTCCCAAACCAAAATTAAATGCCAAACTGATATTCATAGTGCCTTTATTAGTGTTTCTGTTACGGTATGGTGTGACAGCTCAATGCCATTTTGGTTAATAGCATGAAATCAACAAGGTGTCCGATTATGGGGTTGATGCCTGAGTTCTGTGTTATCGATCTGAATTTGACTTCTTGGAAAACCCAATACAGATTGCTCTTTGCCTTATTGGCAGTTTTCCTTAAGCACTGGGGGGGGGGGGGAATCCTACAGTCCAGGTGGAAATTAACCCTCCTGAATAGAAATGAAACTGCTGGTAAACTGTCTGTCTTGTAGGTCATATACAACCTTGGGCTATGAGATCTCTTCCTTTCTCTTTCTTCTTTCTTCCTTTCTCCCTCCACCTCTTCTTTTCCTCTATGTCTCTTTTCTGCTTCCCCCATCTAATATGACCATTCTGCGTTACTTACTGTCGGTTCCCCAGGTAGAAGAGGCAGGAAACAAGGATTGTGTGCCAGGCAGCTGACTATCCTCTAAAGTCTTCCTTGAAAGAAGCTTTCTCCTTTTGCAGGTTTATAAACAGCCCTTCCTGTGATTTTTGCATCACAGAATATAGTGAGCACCCCTGCCAGCTCACAGCACAGCCTGGTGCTAAGCTGCTACCGTGAGCTAGTGAGAGAGCTCGCTATCCATGTGTGCTCTGCTTTCTTTCATTGTCTGGGGAGCGAAGAGGCTGAGTCCAACTCATTCACAGCCCTCCTTCCCATTTTGTCTTGCAAGTAGCAAGAAAATCAGAGTGATTCAAAAATGCTGATGTTTCGCTTCCATTTTTTTTAAGTCTTGCTAAACATATCTCAGTGATATCAAGAGAAATTGGAGGCTCAGCATGAGTAGTCAATTAATGCTTTGTGACCAAGAGGTCCTAAACATAACTGAGATAGTTTCATTTTCAAGAGGAGCAAGATGATGTGTCATTTTTTTCCATGTGATTTCTTCTATGCATACAAATGTTGGATTTCTGGCATTGTGGAAAAATATGATGTGCTATTCTGGAGACACTCACAGAACACCTACAGGTGCACATATAAGAAAAGTTAGCAGTTAATTCCTTTCCTTATTATAAAGGGACATATTGGAAAGCCAACCCTTTATAAATCATTGCTCAAATCTAGAAAGCACAGTTACTGCAATGGCAGAACTACCATAGCTTAGATTTGTGAATTTCTGAGCAAATATTTTATTTTGGTAATTATATATTGGATTTGTAAATCACATTCATAATTTGTAGTCACCCATCACAGATTTGTTGATATCAAATTTAGTCCTGCCTAGTATTTCTGCATGGTTTTAGTTTGTTTTAAGTGAATGATAATTGTACCTCATATGGTCTATTTTGTATAATAGAAAAAATGTACTTTTTATTTTGAGCTCCTAATAACCTCTTCTTGACTGTTTAGTTTTCTAGATTGGTGCTCTGGACTCAGAAAAATATATTTTTTATTTTGGGCCACACCCATCAGCTCTCAGGGGTTACTCCTGGCTCCACTCAGAAATTGCTCTTAGCAGGACCATATGGGATGCCTGGAATCAAACCCAGGTTCTCCTGAGGAGGCTGAGTGCAAGGCAAACACCCTACCACTGAGAAATACATTTTAACTTTATTATTAGTTGGCTTTACAAAGGGTATAATTCAGAAATATCCAGAGGAAGAGAAGCTTGGAACAAGGTTTGGGTGAAGGAGGCAAGGTTTTCACATCTTCCCTGGGCAGATAGGTCTCCCAAAATTATGTGTTTATCAATCCAGATGTCTCCTAGCCTTCTAATAAAGATTCTATTTTTTGTGTTTTTAATAGAGCTGCCATTATAGTAGTGTATTGTTTAAATAATTTATAATGAATTGATGACCAAACTCTATTTCAAACTTCTTTTTTCCAAAGAGGTTCTTAGCCTGTGAGGTGATGGTGGATAAGGGTTTGGAAAATATATAAAGTTCCAACTCTCTAATTGCATAATTGACTCCCTAGATAACAAATCCCATCCTTGCTTCATGACCTTAACAAAAGACATCCTTGTCTTTTTTATTTCAGGAAGTTCTTAGGACTTTACGGACTTTGTGTCAAGTAGAGAAGAATATATGTAGATACATATCTACATAGATACATATATAAAGTTATTATAAATCACAGTTTTAGGTGCTAATAATATTCTTGCTAATGAGATTAATTATATCAACACATAATATAGTAGACTCATAATTAAAAATCTCTTGTTTACATTAATTTATTGTAATTTCTCACAGTTGATAACTTGGTTTTTGTCTATATATTTGAAATGTAAAAGCATTTTTATATTCATAGAACTTATTATGTTCACAGTCTTTGACATCTCACTGTAGCCAATGCTTGTAAGTGAATATCTCACTTTCCGGATACTTAATAAGATTTTATGAGTAAAACTGTTATTATGAATGGAAGGATTACAAGGAGAGAAAGAGCAAATAAAATTCATATTTATGATACACCTTTTCTCCTTCCCTTTGTTCATAGGATTAATAAAGAATGTTATCAAAGAGAATCCAAGTGCCATACTCTGACTTTATTCCCAGTGTAAGGGAATACACAATCAATAGAACTCATACTGTTTAATTATCACAATAACTAAGAAAATGCTGAAGTATGTTATATCTCAAGTTGTTCTAGTTAAGTGAGATGGCAAATGATGAGAGCCAGAAATGGATATTATAGTCAGCTGGTAAGTCCTGATCTCTTTCAGAAGGATAAATAGATAATTTGTGATAAAAGCCTCAAAATTTTCATTCTACCTTTGATTTGATAATTTTATATCCAGATTTTTCCTAATGAAATGATTAGAAACAAGACAAAGGTTTATGTATTGTATTGCTTGTTGGGTGTTTATTATATTGAGAAAATGAGAACCAGTTCAATGTCTGACAAGAGAAAAAGTCAAATGATTTTTATCTGTATTATATAAACCAGTTTACATCAATTCAAAGTCATGAATACCATTTAATGACAGAAGTTAATGACATGGTGATACATGAGAAGTTATATAGCTACAAAATAATATACACTTTGTGAGAACGGAATAACATTTATGCGTATGAGAGCCATCCAGAGGCAATCAACTATACCCCTGTTTTTATCCTGAATTTCTAATATGCAAAACTGTCAGGCAGCAAGTCTTTGTTGTTGAAGGATAAACAATTTAGAGAAATAGACAGTGAAGCATAAACAATGTTTTTTATTGAGTAGAAGGGAGGAGGGTATTTTAATATTTTTATAATTTATGCATTTTCAAAGTTTTTCATAGTGGCTAAATAATACTTATGATGATCAAGATTAGACTGTTCTCTCTTAGTATTGGTGGTTGTATGCGGTAAGGAGGAAAACATGTCAGACGCATTCAATGCCAGACAATGATGGACTTATTTAAGGTATGTTTGCATTAAGGATTTCTCCCATCCTCCTGCCCTTAGTCCAAGTTCTGGGTTTCTTTGGCATGCATGGAGAGTAGGCATGACTTTATAGCTCAATCTATTCCTTTGTATGGTGCCAAGTGGGAATTGATCTCTTTTGTTATTCCTTAATGATTACTTGTTAGAATGATTCTTTCACAGCTCTGAATAATCTGGAAACCTTATTCTCCTCTCAGGACAAGCAAATATATTTAGCTCTTGGCAAAGCATGCCAGTGTGTGGCCCATAGCCTTTCTTAATTGTTGCAGCATGAATTTGAAACTAGTCCCAGGAGGATATTTGTGAGAAAGGAATTTGAGTATCATTGGATGGAAGGAGAATATGTCCACTTCCAGAAAAACAACATAGTATGTTCTTGGTTTCTGTGTCCACCAACTAGAAAAGCAAATATTACTTAGAATGCACAGAAATTTATGCACAATGAATTCAAGGCATGATTTCTCTAAGAAAAGGATATATTCTTCCTCTGGTTCTATACATCTCTTTCAATTTGATTCTTTCCTTCTAAAATTTTTTCCAGCACAGGCTCTATTTTGTAGAGTGATAGTGAAAACAAATGAAAACAAATGACAGACTATAAAATTCCCATATGTTTTTTTAGGAATACAGGAAAGTCTCCTTTTCCCATTTCCTCTGATTATCCTTTCTGCAGTCTACTAGCTCTTGTTCATATTCTCTTCCCTTTTTCTACAGTTTGATTTATATCACTGCATAAAATTTGATTTCCTTCAAAGAGAGAATATATAAAGTTTTAGCTTTAAAAACAGTCTCTGAGGGTTTCTGGAATGTGGCTCAGGGGTACAGTGCTTGCTTTCCATATGTGGACATTAAAACTGGGTGCCAGGAACTCTACTTACCCCACTAATCTCACACCATACAAGTCTAGTGGTACTGCCTTTGGTTGGATTGATTGCAACACAACCAAGACTGTGTAAATCACAATTATAAATGAGTAACCCTTAGTGAGCACTGCAATCAATTATATAACTTCAACTCACTAATAATAAGAATAACAAAGGGAAGAGGAAAAATATTTTTAATATGTGCAACCTAGAACTTATGTTAAAAAATGTTATCATGAGTAAGATGCAATCTTAGCTTAACTTGTGGTGTGTATGTAAACTTGTCTGGACAAGCATTTTACTAACAATTCATCTTTTTTGACACTTAGACAGTGAGATACCTGGTAACTGCTTTCAAATAATTAACTTACTGTGGATTTTTTAAAAAATCTTATTTTCTTTCTCTCTCTTTCTCTCTTTCTTTCTCTCTTTCTTTCTTTCTTTCTTTCTTTCTTTCTTTCTTTCTTTCTTTCTTTCTTTCTTTCTTTCTTTCTTTCTTTCTTTCTTTTCTTTTCTTTCTTCTTTCTTTTCTTATTACATTCTTTCTTCCTTTTTCTTTCCTTCATTTCTTCCTCTTTCTTTTATTTCTTCTTCCTTTCTTCCTCCCTTCCTACCTCCCTCCCTTCCTACCTCCCTTCCTTTCCCCTCCCTCCCTTCTTCCTTCCTTCTTTCCTACCTCCCTTCCTCCCTCTCTTCCTCCCTCCCTCCTTTCCTTCCTTCCCTCTCTCCCTCCCTCCCTCCCTCCCTCCCTTCCTTCCTTCCTTCCTTCCTTCCTTCCTTCCTTCCTTCCTTCCTTCCTTCCTTCCTTCCTTCCTTCCTTCCTTCCTTCCTTCCTTTCTTCCTTCCTTCCTATAAACAAACATCTGCTACGAGTTCCCAGGAATATGTTTTACACAGGACTGAGACATGACTGTTGGCAATGCTAAGTTTCTGCTACTTTTGGAATATATAACACAATTAATATGCATCACTATTTAGTACATTTATGATGTATATTACATATATATTACTGACCAGCTGTTCCCTGCACATTTATGGAAGGGCAATAAGATGCAGACCTTTAGGTTCAATAGAAAATATGGAAAGAATGAAAATTCTGAGAAAGCTGTTCCCGAGTTCCTCAAATCTTTCTTTCTTTTTTTTTTTAATTCCTCAAATCTTATTTAAACAGAATAACCCAAGTATTCCTTAAATTTAAAACTTAGATAAAATAAACTTAGATTTAAAACTTAGATAAAAACAGCTCAGTCACTGGAAAAAGTTCTCAACCATTATTTAAAATAAGGAGGAAAATTTCCTCTTGAAGTTTCTTGGAATAAGCTTTGACTATCTTCTCCTTAGTTGTCTCAACACAATCTGAAGAGAATCCTTGAAGTCTATATAAGGGACTTCAGGTTTACATCAAATATTCCCTCCAGTAGCTTTCTCAATAGGGTTTCTAGAGGGCTCTCTGTGCCTGCCAGCCTGGAAAGGAATGGTGAGAAGCCATAGGACCTTCTATTTTTACAGGTCTGATGATAGTAAGGGTTTTTTAGTTTAGTGTTTCATTAGATCTTCTTAATGATTCTATTTAAAAAGTTAATTGTTATTCACTGAGAAGAAAAATATACTAATGGTATAACCTAGGCCAAACCACCACCTTCTTAAGAGGCAATGCCAGGACAAAGTTCAGTCTTTCCAATTTCAATGAAGGACTCAGTAATTTTGATACATCTATGACTTCTTTATTTTCTATGTGTTACACCTTCTAATAAATGACAATTTTACCTGGAATAAATCTTTTCTAATAAATTTTGAGGAAAATGTTCATGCAAGAACATTCCTGAACCCTCTTTTGTGGTAGGCTATTCCTACTTTTTTCCCAGAAGTCTTTTCTTTATCTTATATTTTTTATTTTGGGATTAAAAACTGGCAATGTTCAGGGGCTACTTCTAGTTTTGTATAATTTAGGAATTACTCCTGGAAAACTTTAGAAACCATATGTGTGTCTGAGATCAAAATCTCAATACTTGTTGACAATGTACAAGATAAATATCCTACTCACTGTCCTATCTCTCCAGCCCTTTATTTCCCATGAAGTCTTAATGATCTAGTTTTTTTTAATTCACTAACTTATGCCAAGTTACTTATCATAAATATGCCTCAGTTTCCTTATCTAAAAATGCTCTTGCAACATATTAATTGAAATAAAAACATTGGCTATTAATGCACATTTGCCATCAACTCATATGAAAGCCAAGGATAATTTTTTTTTGTGTGTGTGTATGTTAGTCCACACATGGCAGCATTCAAGGGTTACTTCTGACTCTGCACTCTGAAGTCACTCCTTGCACATTCAAGGTACCATATGGGATGCCAGGGATCAAACTTGGGTATGCCTCATGCAAGTCAAATGCCCTAATCCCTATCGCTATCGCTCCCATCCAGGAATAATTGATTTTAGAAAATTCATCTGTAAGTGTATTTTATTTAAAAAAACTGGAAGAATAAAGGGTTAATAAAAATGTGTACCTGATCTCAGTGGCAGAGACAGGCATATAGATACATTTTCTAGCCCAGAAAAAATAAGCAATTTAAGATATGTTCAAAGGAAGGACATATTTCTAACAACTAGGAAAGTCTGAAAAGTTTAAAGGAGTGACAGAACTTTCTTGCTGCTACATAAGAAGTGTTCAGTGAATATATAGGTACTGATTAAATAAGCATATGAATATCAAGGGTGTGGAAAACTGTTCTGGGAAAGGGAAATGGTATACAGAGAGGGGAAAAAAAAGATTCATTTAAGACTTTCATGACTGGTGGATGGATTCATCAGTAGGGAGTCAATTAATAATGAAAATACAATAGTTTATTTAGCACAATCTGGATTTAAATGGCTTCCTGGACAGTGAAATGTTATGTAGTTCCAATAGTAGCATACAGTGCATCAGGTAGTTCTGGGTGAATCTGGCACATTTGAATATGTGCAACTCACTTTGCGAAATTTTGAGGAATCTTAGGACTATCATTGGGTATCCAGGGAGTAACAATATCATAGTCATCCTTCTCATTAGGTTGCCAAGGGAAATATTCACATGAGGGCATACAACAACTCTGCACGGCTAACCTTCCATAGAACCTGATTTCATCCAGTGTGTGGCTTCATCTGTACATGGCTAGCCTTCCCTTGAGCCTTCCCTGGAAGTGAGTTGATACACCCGGAAAGGGGGAAGCCGCTGAACTCTGCTGGAACTCAGATACCAGCAGCTATCTCTGACTGTCTCCTGTGCTGTGCTGCATTCTTGGCCTGATTTCATCCTGTGTGTGGCTTCATCTGTGCATGGCTAGCCTTCACTGGAGGTGAGTTGATACACACAGAGAGGGAGGAGCCAGAGGAGCGTGGCCTCTCCACTTTGCTACAGGGCCGAGCACATCATTTAGCCAATGAATACAACCACAACATGTAGAAAAACCCACAATACAAGTATAACAATGGGGAAAAAGGCAGGCCAGCGCCAGACATAGAGAATGAAGACGGCAACTCAGATGAACAGAACATGACCAACCAACTAGTCAGTCTCTCAGATAAGGAGTTTAAATATGAAAGATGTTCAAAGAACTCAAAGAAAGTATAGAAGAGAACACTAATAAGAATCAAGAGAATATGAAGATAGAAATGAGAAAACTCCAAACTGAAATCTCAGGTCAAATAACAGGTCTGAAAAAGTCAGTAGATGAATTGAAAAAAAAAAAAAAAACATGGATGAGCTTTCCCATGGGTTAACAGCAGCTGAGGATAGAATAGCACACTGAAAGATGAGATGAAGAGATTGGAAAAAGGCCTTAAAGCAAATGATCAAAAAAATGGAAAAATTACTCAAAGAATGGGAAAATATGAAAATAGAAGTCTATTTAAGAACTTAAGAATCACTGGAGTCCCAGAGACCCAGGAAGAAAATCTCCAGGAAGAATCAATGGTCAAAAATATCATTAAAGAGAAACTACCAGAGCTAAAGAATACATGCGCTCAAATCCTGCCTGCCCGAAGAAAACCAACTAAAAAAGACCCCAGAAAAAAAAATACCCCAAGACACATCCTAGTCACAATGACAAATCCCACAGATAGAGAAAGAATTCTGAAAGCAGCAAGATCGAAAAGAGAAACTACATTCAAGGGAACATCCTTGAGATTTACTGCAGACCTGTTACCTGAAACACTCAAGGCCAGAAAGCAGTGGTGGGACATAGTGACAAAACTCAATGAAATGAATGCTTCACCTAGAATACTGCACCCAGCAAAACTCACTTTCAGGTTTGAAGGAACAATACATGGTTTCACAGACAAACAACAGCTCAGAAACTTCACAGACACAAAACCAGTCTTAAAAGAAAAACTGAAAAACCTAATTTAAGACAAGACTGACCAAAAGACACACCAAACTTTGATATAGAGATGGCACTAAATCCCAGAAAAATTCTTTCTCTCAATTTCAATGGACTAAATGCACCAGTTAAGAGACACAGATTGGCTAAATGGATCAAAAAACTCAATCCAACCTTCTGCTGCCTACAAGAAATGCACCTGAAAAGTCAGAACAAACATTGACTCAAAATAAAGGCTGGAGGAAAATCATCCAAGCAAACAACACCCATAATAAAGCTGGAGTGGCCATACTAATATCATATGATGGAAACTTTATACTCAGGAAAGTTGTAAGGGACAAAGATGGACATTTTGTATTCATCAAGGAATATGTAAAGCAGGAAGAAATCACTCTCTTAAACATATATGCATCGAATCAGGGGCCAGCAAAATATTTAATACAATTGTTGATGAATCTGAAAAATAATATTAACAACAACACAATTATTGTGGGAGACCTCAAATGGCATTGTCAACACTTGATAGGTCAACCAGACTGAATATACTAGAATATACTAGACCTGAAAAGAGAAATGGAAGAAAGAGGCCTAGTAGATATATATAGGACTCTCCACCCCCAGAAACGGGGATACACAATCTTCTCTAATGTACATGGGACATTCTCCAGGATAGACTATGTGCTAGCACATAAAACATACCTCCATAATATCAAGAGGATAGAAATTTTGCAGGCTACCTTTGCTGACCACAAGGCCCTGAAATTATATGTGAACTACAAAGGGACACAGAAGAAAAACTTGAATACCTGGAAGTTAAACAGCATAATACTGAATAACCAGTGGGTCCGAGATAAAATCAAAGAGGAAATCAAAATCTTCCTAGAAACAAATGACAATGGAGACACCAACTATCAGAACCTATGGGATACAGCAAAAGTGGTACTGAGAGGAAAATTTATAGCTTTGCAAACACACATCAGGAATGTAGAAGGGGCATACCTGAACAGCTTAATGATGCAGCTCATAGAATTAGAAAGTTCTCAACAAAAGGACCCAAAAATAGGGAGACAGAAGGAAATAACAAAGCTGAGAGCAGAAATCAATGAAGTGGAAACCTGAAAAACAATCCGAAATATCAACGAAAGCAGAAGTTGGTTCTTTGAAAAAATAAACAAGATTGGTAGACCACTGGCAAAACTAACAAAGAAAGAGAGAGAGAAACTTGATAACTTGTATTAGGAATGCTAAGGGAGAGATCACTACTGAAATGACAGCGATTCAAAGGGTAATCAGGTAATCAGAGGAACTACTACCAATCCAGGCAAGACTCTTTTATGAAAAGAGTTTTTCGATTATGAAATAAAAAAAACAGGAACACTTCCAAATAGCTTTTATGAAGCCAACATCACCTTGATACCTAAATCAGACAGAGATGCTACCAAAAAAAAATTACAGACCAACATTGCTGATGAACACAGATGCAAAGACCCTCAACAAAATCCTGGCAGATAGGATTCAATGCCTCATTAAGAAGATCATCCACTATGATCAAGATCAAGTAGGTTTTATCCCAGGAATGCAAGGATGGTTTAACATCCATAAATCTATCAACATAATACACAACATCAACAACAAGAAAAATAGAATTCATATGATCATATCAATAGACACAGAGAAAGCATTTGATAAGGTCCACCACCAATTCTTGATTAAATCTCTCAGCAAGATGGGAATGGAAGGAACCTTTCTCAATATAGTTAAGGCCATCTACCACAAGCCAGCGGCAAATATTATCCTCAGTGGAGAAAAACTAAAAGCCTTCCCTCTAAATTCTGGCACAAGACAAGGCTCTCCTCTGTCACCACTCCTATTCAACATAGAATTGAAAGTTCTTGCTATAGCGATTAGGCACGAAAAAATATCAAGGGAATCAAGATAGGAAAGGAAGAAGTCAAGGTCTCACTGTTTGCAGATGACATGACACTCTACTTAGAATACCCTAAAGACTCTACCATAAAGCTTCTAGAAACAATAGATTCATATAGCAATGTGGCAGGTTACAAAATTAACACACAAAAATCAATAGCCTTTCTATACACCAATAGTACTAAGGAAGAAATGAACATTAAGAAATCAACCCCATTCACAATAGTGCCACACAAACTCAAATATCTTGGAATCAACTTGACTAAAAATGTGAAGGACCTATACAAAGAAAACTATAAAAATCTGCTACAAGAAAGAAGAGAGGACGTGTGGAAATGGAAGCAAATACCCTGCTCATGGATAGACAGGATTAACATCATTAAAATGGCAATACTCCCCAAAGCATTGTACAGATTTAATGTGATCCCTCTAGGATACCATGACATTCTTCAAAGAAGTGGATTAGGCACTTTTGAAATTTATTTGGATCAATAAACACCCTAGTATAGCTAAAGCAATCATTGGGAAAAAGAATATGGGAGGAATTACTTTTCCTAACTTTAAACTTTACTACAAAGCAATAGTTATCAAAACAGCATGGTATTGGAATAAAGACAGGATCTCAGATCAGTGGAATAGGCTTAAATACTCAGAGAATGTTTCCCAGACATATAATCACCTAATTTTTTTTATAAAGGTGTAAGAAATCCTAAATGAAGCAAAGAAAGCCTCTTCAACAAGTGGTGTTTGCACAACTGGCTAGCCACTTGCAAAAAAAATTGAACTTAGATCCCAGTTAACATCATGTATGAAGATAAAATCCAAGTGGATTAAAGACCTTGATATCAGACCTAGTTATAGAAATCTAGTTATAGAAACTATAAGATATAAAGAACAACATGTAGGCAAAACACTCCAGGACATTGAGACTACAAGCATCTTCAAGGAGAAAACTGCTCTCTCCCAGCAAGTGAAAGCAAAGATTAACAGATGGGAATATATGAAGCTGAGAAGCTTCTACACTTCAAAGGAAATAGCGCCCAGAATATAAGAGCACCCCACTGAGTGGGAGAAACTATTCACGCAATACCCATCAAATAAGGGACTACTCTCCAAAATATACAAGGCACTGACAGAACTTTACAAGAAAAAAAATTTAATCGCATCAAAAATGGGGAGAAGAAATGGACAGACACTTTGACAAAGAAGAAATACAAATGGCCAAAGACACATGAAAAAATGCTCCACATTACTAATCATCAAGGAGATGCAAATCAAAACAACTATGAGGTACCATCTCACACCACAGAGATTGGCACACATCACAATGAACGAGAACAAGCAGTGTTGGTGGGATGTGAAGAGAAAGGAACTCTTATCCACTGCTGGTGAAATGCCATCTAGTTCAACCTTTATGGAAAACAATATGGAGATTCCTTCAAAAACTGGAAATCAAGCTTCCATACTATCTAGCTATATCACTCCTAGGAATATACCCTAGAACACAAAAATACAATACAAAAATCCCTTCAAAACACTTATATTCATTGCAGCACTATTTACCATAGCAAGAATCTGGAAATAGACAAGATACCCTTCAACAGATGAATGTCTAAAGAAACTGTGGTACATATACACAATGGAATATTATGCAGCTGTCAGGAGAGATAAAGTCATGCAATTTTCCAATACATGGATGTACATGGGATCTATTATGCTGAGTGAAAGAAGTCAGAGAAGGAGAAAGATGTGGAATGGTCTCACTTATTTATGGGTTTTAAGAAAAATGAAAAACTTTCTTGCAATAATAATTTTCAGACACAAAAGAGAGAAGGGCTGGAAGTTACACCTCATGAAGCTCACCACAAATAGGAATGAGTTTAGTTAGAGAAATAACTACATTGGGGGCCGGGCGGTGGCGCTCGAGGTAAGGTGCCTGCCTTACCTGCGCTAGCCTAGGAGACGGACCGCGGTTCGATCCCCCGGCGTCCCATATGGTCCCCCAAGCCAGGAGCGACTTCTGAGCGCATAGCCAGGAGTAACCCCTGAGCGTCACCGGGTGTGGCCCAAAAACCAAAAAAAAAAAAAAAAAAAAAAAAAAAAAAGAAATAACTACATTGTGAACTATGCTAACAATGAGAATGTATGAGGGAAATAGAAAGCCTGTCTAGAGTACAGGTGGGGGTAGGGTGGGAGGAGGGGGATTTGGGACATTGGAGATGGGAATGTTGCACTGGTGATGGGTTATGTTCTTTACATTGTTGAAACCTAAACACAATCATGTATGTAATCAAGTTGTTCCAATAAAACATATATCAAAAAACAGGAAAAGCAATGCAAAATAGTATTTATTAGTATTAATTAGTTGGACATTTACTCCTCAATTCCCAAGAACCATAGTAAGAGAGCTTTGGAATATGTCATGCTGATAAAAAGTCAGATATTTACTTTTTATCTTCCTAACTTTAGCTTCTTAACTGTTAGTCCTGGCCTAGAGAAACACAAAACCTTTGAGGTTAGTGATATATGAGTTAGTGAGCAAGACAGCACTATGACCAAGTCCTCCCCATGTGGGAGCAGTTCTGGGCTACTTTGCCATTTATGATTCATATAAGGAGAAAGCAGAATAAATAGCCACACTGATGGGTGTGATTATTAATCCACAGAGACTCTGCTTTGTGGATTAGGAAAATTGGCTCAGGCACATGCCTGGAATCTGACTCATTGAATGAATGCCCCTGATCTTAGTGGGAAGAAAGAAGAAAATGCTGGGGGAAATAGATGTTTGTCTTTTGAGACGCCTGAGAGGACAGATGGTAGATTAAAAGAAGAGATGTTAGAGACAGAATTTGAGCTAGATCAATTTTCATGGGGGTAAAAAAGAGCTTGATTTCAGAGACATTGAGAGCTGTGATCTGTGAGAGAGAGCGAAGCATTGAAGATGGTCAACAGTTTTCCATCTCAAGTGTTTAGGGTAGTGCGACTGCAATGAAGACACCCATATTTTTGTTCTTTTGCAGTTATGAAGTAGTTTAAATGAAAATTCATCTGCTAATATTCTGAGACTATCTCAAAACTAAACAAAGCTGCATATTGATAACCAACTAACATTTCAGAATCAAGTAAAAAAGTAAAAAAGAATGAGTCAACCTTTTTACCCTTTCTGAAAGAACCAAACAGAAGATAAACTTCTTCAGAAAGGATGTTGAATCAGGATTAATAAAATGAATTATATGTGCCCCAGAGGACCTGTAAAATATTTTTGAGGTGCAAAATCCTTTTTGGGGAAGAATTCTATTAAAATTAAATATTTGTCAAAAAAAGCACTCGAACAATATACTCTTTGAGCAGCAATTTGATAGGTGAGAAGAGAACCTTTACTGGGCATTTATTCAACTCCCAATTAAATAAATGAAATATAACAGTACATTCTTTTAAGAGATCAAAAATAAAATTTAAAAAAGGAGCAATGTAGTGATTTTGAGTGACTTATATATACAATATAAATCATTCCTTACAAAATACATTTTAACTCATACAATATTATTTATATACCTATGGGATATCTATTTATCTAACATTTTTACTAGACTCATCAAAGGAGCTGGCAATAAGGACATAATTGAAAATAGACAAGAAATACTGATGTATAGTTAATACTTCATATTTCTAAGGTAATATATCAAGAAGAAAACTTCTGTAATAGAAAAGGGATAAAAATTCTTTTCTCTTTACAAGGTTATATAATTTAAGAGAATAATATAGCTTAACATTGTGATTAATTCTAGCCATAATAGGAAGATCCAAAGCAGATGAAATTTGCTTTAGAAAACACCAAGTAATGGGAAGAAGCCAAGGTAACAATTTGATACATGGAAAGATGGTAGGTACAGGACTGAAAATTGAGTCAGTTATTGAGGTGAGATGACAAAAATCCATTGCAGAAGCAAAAAGAAGGTCTTTGAGAGGTGAGAGCAATTTCATTGGATTCTTGTTCGTTCTCAGAAGCCATTGTCTTGAGATTGTAGCATAAAATAAGTAAGATGTGCTTTGAAGTGGAAAACACTGGGCAGTAGCTTTTCTTGGCCCTGTGCAGAGTTATGGGAACATACTGGGGATTGAATTCAATGTCTAACTAAAAGTAATAATAATATATATATATACATATACATATATATAATATAAGATAGTACACTTTGATCTTCCTTTGTTTTGGTCCTTGGGATTTCTTGTAAGAAAAAAAGAACTGGATGTTGAAAGGACATTAAATAATATGCATGATACGCCTTCAGTAACAACATTGTAAATCACAGTATCTAAAGGAAATAAAAAAGGGAACACAGAGAAGAAAATTATCTCTGAAGCAGGCAAGGGAGAGGCAGGGCAATGGTGGGAGAAAAACTGGGACATTGATGGCGCGAAATGTGCATTGGTGAAGAGTTTTGTACATTGTGAGACTGAAACGTAGTCAAGAACAACTTTGTAATTGTATATTTCATGATGATTAAAGTCTTTATTTATTAAGTAAATAAAAAGAGGACTTGTGTATCTTAAAAATAAGGTAAAGAATGAAGTGAAGTCATTTCAAGTAATGAGAAGAAAGAGTTTAACACATTGTTCAGATAGGCATATGCACAATTTATGCTTAGTTCTTATGCAAAAACTTTAACTCATAAAGTTAAACATTGACACAATGACTCTATTTGGAATGGATCTGAATATGGCTTGTTGTAATAATTACTTCACATATATGCAAACATTTAATTATTATTATTTTATTGGAAACTAACATAATGTTATAGTGGATTATATCTGAACAACAAAGGCAAGGGACTAAGAGATAGTACATGGGTAAAACTCTTGTTTTGCAAAAGGCCAAACTAGCTAAATTCAGAGAACCACATATAATTTCCAAAGCTTTAGGATCCCTGAGCATAGAGCCAGGAGTAAGCCCTGAGCACTCCTGAGTGTACTCTCTGCCACACACAAAAATTATTTCAAGAAAAAACCAAAATAAAGCCCAAGGAAAATAAAAACTTAAAAATAGATATGTGATGTGAGACTAGGCCAGAGATGAAATCCTTAATGAAAAAAATAAATAAAAAAGAATAATTGAAAGGACTCACCTGGAACTGAGTCTCTATTTTTTGCCAAACTACAGGCAAATTCAAGGGCAAAACTACGGGAAGTAAAAACTTTTTGTAGATAAAACTGTGAAGTAAATTCTGTATGGAAATAGCTCCTTGATAGAACTTTTTCTACTTGCAGGTGCGAATTTGTTGTCAGCAATATTTTGGTTTAAAATTGCCAAACCAATCAATTTGCTGACTCAACCAAAATGAACAAAATAAACCAGAGAAGAAAAACAAAGATGATGGTGATAAACACTTGTACTTCACAACTCAGCTCAGAACTCATTTTGCCCAAAACATTCTGACATTAAATCATAATCACTTACAATACCAATTCATGGTTCATTAAAATCATTTCTCTTCCCTGTAGTTCTAGTTGTTGTTGTTTTGAATGTTGTTGTGCAGGTTTGACTATGAAATCCCAGTCAGAATGCCTAAAGTAGTGGTTTGTTCAAATTATGTAATCTATTCAAATGTAGCATGGACAATAAATGTTAGGTTTAAATTTTAGAAAATGGGAACTTGTCTTTGAGTATGAATTTTTATTCAGTAAGGCAACGCAATGAAAAAGAGACTCAAAATGTTGAAACAGCACCAACAAAAATTATTTATAAAAATAACTATAAATAAATGCTAAAAATCAAGATATTTGATTTTAAGCCTAATTTTGGAAAATTCTTATTTTACTTTAATCCTCTACAACTTATATTCTCAGTTATGATGCACCCAAGTATTGTTTTATACTGTCATTATAAGAAGCAGCATAAAAGATATGCCACAGATATACTGTACTCATTACAGACTATTATAAATTTGATATTAAAATTTAAAAAAGATTGTAGTTATGTCAATACAAAAGAGTAATAGCTATATTTGGTGCTAACCCTAAAAGTTTTCTTCTTTATTTGCATGATTTTATTAAGATATTAATCATTCTTTTTTTTAAAGATGGTATGAAGAGAAATTAATCACTTTATAAACTTAAATATGCTCTTTTCAGTTTTTCATTCATCTCTTTTTTGACTTAACACTACTTGCAGTCTTTCCATTTCTCATTTCTGAGACAGAAGTATAGAAGAAAATTTTCTTCAATACTGCACTTTTAGTAAGTTCTGAAAATTTGTAACTTCTATTTTCAAGTGTTCACAGTTAAATATTAATGCACTGAGGTTAAACTATCAAATACCACTTTCTGGAGAAAGGATCAGATGGTCAACAAACCAACAAATGGTGAGAGCTATTAAACACTGAGATTCTAGCTATTTATCACTAGGGGCTTGGTAATTGTGATTTATTGGGGAAAGTTACAATGCTCTGAGTTCATCAAGCTTTGCCTTCTGTATTGTGGCCCAGGCTTTCTGCCTTTGTTTGGAACATAAATCATGTTTGGATAGCAGTGACTCCTGATCTTTTCATCTTTATGCTTTAAAACTTTTCTTCGATTTTCTTATTAGGCAATCTTAATTATGTGCTTACGTACATATTATTTCTCTTCAATGAAATGTGGTATAAAGGTATTTTTTGATCTAGTAATTATTGAGAGCTTGGTTAGGTTTATATTATTGGCATATGACAACCCCTCACCCCCTCACAGGCACTCATATTTTTACAAAGTACTTCTGTTTTATTTTAAATCAGTTTACCAATTCAAAGACTTTGGTTTTTTTAAAACACTGTCAATAAATAGTTCGTTCTCTATTATTTTCACAGTTAAAAAGTTGCCATTCTAAACATTGTTTTGAGAAATAACAAGAAATCTCTCTTCTGCTAACAAGTTTTCCTGGAATGTTTCACCCTTAAGTCCTTGCCTGCTAATGTTGTAAGGGCCTCCCTGTCAATCACAGTTCACATCAAATGTCCTTAGAAGTCTTTACAGTGTGTTCTAAAGGGTTTCTGCACCATTACTTTATGTCAATATCTGACATAAAGTGAAAAAAATTGTCTTCTCTGTTTCCTCTTTCATTGCCTGTGTCTACTCAGTAGAAAGAAACTTTGATCAGGTCAGAGATTACGCTTTCTTTGTTCTCAGTTGTATCATCAGGATATAATGCCAGGTTCATAATAGACATTCAATACATGTTTCAATTTGTACAGTAAATAAATTACACTGACATAGAGACTATTCTCATTATTTATTTATTTATTGTTTAATGATTCCAAAGCAAAAACATAAATAAGTCTGGTCTCTTAATTTTTGTGTAATAAAGAAGATTGATAAACCATAAGCACAATCTTTTTAGTACTTCACAATAGCTTTCAATGTTTATCGTTACAACTTTTATACTCACTTAACAGAAACTTCCTATTTTTATCAATATCCTCTTCCCCACTCCTTCCCAATGCCTGGAAACTGCTTCTATTTTTCTACTTTTATGAGTCTGATTACTTACTTTTTAAAAGAAAATGGAGGCAAGTCTATTTTAAGAGTACAGTATCATTTCTTTTTAAAATGTTTATCACTTCACACCCATCTGCTTGAATAACAATATCTCCCCACCACTCTAGTTGATTCACTTGTTCTCTAGAAGGAATTATTTTTCTTCAATTTACTTTAAGGCTAATAATGAGAATAATATGTAATTCCATTCATCTTATTTTTTTCTTTTGTAAACAATTGAGTAAGCATCATGACAAACTTTATCTGGAAAGTGTTACAACTCTTAGAGTTTTTCATATAAATTAATAAGGTTGTGTTAATAATATCCACTATTTTATGAAAATATATATTTTATATATGAGTAAACAAAAATATTTTATTCTACATCTAAAAAGACTTAGTTAATGCCAGTAACAACGCTAAGAAACAAAGACACATGAGAACATTCTTTTGCCCTCAGATGGTCTCAATACAATAATCCAGGGAGTGATATAGTTAGGGTACAAAGATCAGTATAAATCTCAGTTACTTGTAGGAAATATAAATTTGATAATATAATGGGGCCGGCGAGGTGGCGCTAGAGGTAAGGTGTCGGCCTTGCAAGTGCTAGCCAAGGAAGGACCTTGGTTCGATCCCCCAGTGTCCCATATGGTCCCCCCAAGCCAGGGGCAATTTCTGAGCGCTGAGCCAGGAGTAACCCTGAGCATCAAATGGGTGTGGCCCTAAAAACCAAAATAAATAAATAAATAAATAAATTTGATAATATTGACTTTATACTAGTGGATTTCAGGATTGAATTTGAACAGAGCAAGGAGGAAATGGTTTGTTTCTGCTTTATTGTGTTTGAGACCTCATCTTGGGAGACCTACACTCTGAATGTACTATTATTTTTTTTTTGTCTGAATGTATTATTAACTTACATGTCTGACATTTCACTTTTCTGCTGGGAATTGTTAGCCAGGGCTATGATCTCTAAAGTTATCTAGGCCTAATAGGAAAAAGAAAGAATTATATTTTAAATGAATTAATTTTTGGTTTTAATTTTAAGAGGAAAGTATTCTCTTTCCTATATTTTTGAGTGAATTCTTTCTATTGTAATTTTGACTTGACACAGTGGTCTAAAAAAACAAGATAATTTCAAAAGTGGTTATAGGCTATTAAGCCCTGGGGAAATTTGATTAAGTACTACGGAACTTTAGCACTTAAGATGATACTGAATCCTCAGTGAATCTTGGGAGTACTCAGTAAAATCTACTTCTCATTCAAATAAAAATTTAGACTCAAAGTCCTGGTAACAAATAACTAATTGTTTTTTCACCCCACTGCTTTTAAATCATATTAAGCTTCTGTGTCCACATTCTTGAGATCACATTTCAATGATAAGAGCTTTAAAACATAAAATTCTGCTTCATCCTACTCCCCCAGGTGACATTTTCTCCTTGGTTCCAATATGTCATCTAACATCTCTCTCTTCTACCTGCACATACAAATAATTTATCTTCATTTTCTGTTTCTCTCTAGTAGGCAGTGAATTTTTTATCTCAGATTTACCCCTAGTTTTGTTTTCACTTACATGTATATCTTCTATGTATTTGTCATATAGTAAAATAACATATTTGCTGAATAAATATGTAATTATTTACATGTGCAATGGCTTGATGATTCTTTTTTATTTTGTCTTCTACTAGATCAGGGCTAATAATTACTTCGACATTCTGAGGGTCTGCATTATTAAGTTGTGAGCAACATCACTATTTGGCAAAAATAAATCTTTGACAATCTTGCTTTGAGGTTTTAGAACATATTATCCTCATTTTAAAATGAGCACCGTTTCCTTAGAACACCACAGATTTTATTTGGAAATGATGAAAAATTTTATAATATTATAATAAAATTACCTAGGTACAAAAATTAACTTTAGAATTATGATAAATAAGATAATTTGTAGAAAATATAAAATATATGGGTCTCTGCAAAATAATGTCAGATAAAAGAATTATATTTTAATTTTTAATAAGAAAGAGAAAGGTAATTTTCTTTATTATTTTTATGACATCTTCTTATATATTGTCTATATAATAGGAGAAAAGGTCTCATTTTAACATTACTTAATTTTTTCATAAATTTGTGGCTTGAGCAATAGCACAGTGGGTACAACATTTGTCTTGCTGTAGACAACCCAGGTTCAATCTCCAGCATCCCGTATGGTCCACCAAGCCTACCATAAGACATTTATGAGCACAGAGCCATGAGTAACTAACACCTGAACACTATTAAATGTGGTCCAAAAAAGCAAAAAATAGTTTGATTAGAGAAATAATTTGAACCTTTTGAGTGCCACATAACTTTTCCATTCCTTGTTTTTAGCTATATTAAATTCAGTAGAAAGAACATGTTAATCAGAAATTTTTCTTTATAGTTAATTAGATTACGATCGATTCAACATTTAAGAAGCATGAAAGAAGCTCCTTGAAAAACTATTTTCCTTAAATAACAGGGATATGTTTTTCACAAGTCTAGCAAACAGAACAAGATAACTCAAGAACATATTACTAAAATGTATTGAAAGTTTGAATAATTTTTCCTTCTTTTAAAAAAAAAGAAAGTGTAGGGCCAGAGAGATAGCATGTAGGTAAAGCATTTGCCTTTCATGCAGAAGGTCGGTGGTTCGAATCCCGGCATCCCATATGGTCCCATGAGCCTGCCAGGAACGATTTCTGAGCATAGAGCCAGGAGTCATTCCTGAGCACTGCCAGGTGTGACCCAAAAAACAAAAGAAAAAAGAAAAATGAAAGTGTAATTCATTGTCAACAATACCATTAAGAAAAAAAGTGAATCCATGGATATGCAAGAATGAACTTTAGTTAAACTGGAACCATCTGTTGTCCACAATTATTTCATAATTTTCCCTTGTATTGAAAAGTATTTGGTTACAAATTTTACATTGCTATAAAGTTTATGATATACAACATGAATGCTCTATTTTCATGTATAGTAACACATTTACATATTAATTTTCAAAAGATTAATTAATAAAATTATTAAAATTAATTAATTAAAGATGTAATTAAAAAAAAGAAGAGAAATATTTTTATGATTAAAAACAGGATGTGATTTGATGGAACCCTTTTTTTGTGGATGGGTTTTTGAGCCATAGCTCATGGTCCTTAGAACTTACTCCAGGCTCTGTGCTCAAATATTACTCTGGTGGACACATGGATCATATAGGGTTCTAGGAATCAAACTAGGTCAGTTATATGCAAGGCAAATATCCTACCTCCTGTCCTATCTCCGACTACTTGGCTCTCTTTTTCTCCACACCATTGCAAGCATTTTTTTTTTGATGGAAGTAATTTGAAATGGCATGTAGATTGAATTATAAGTAAATACCTCAACTATGAAAAGTATTATGGGGAGTTTTTTAAAATTTAAAAGAGAAATATTGCATCAATCAC